>NC_056570.1:975743-1097313 GCF_013358625.1 Macadamia integrifolia | reverse complement strand
AAAAAAAAAAAAAAAAAAAAAAAAACTTCATTTTGAAACTTAAATATAATAAAATAGAGTTTTGTAATGCTTTTGAATTGCGGGCCGTAAAAGTACTTAAGTATAAGAGCATCTGGTGACAGACTATAAATACATTTATTGTTGATTGAGTAGGCATTCCTAATAGTAGTTTAAGAGCCAATAATTTCACTCTAATGTGTCTTTTTATTTATTTATTTATTAAAAGGTGTCCTTTTTATTTTCTTAGCATTCAAACACAACATAAGTTAATTTTTCTATATTGCAGGATATTGTTAAATCTGATGCGGCAAAGCAAGGCTATGAAAGGTAGTGAATATCCTTTGGAGGAGTATGCAAGACAAATCCAATTGATGAAAAATGCAAAGTCTAAAGTTTGATGTATTTATTGTAGGAATTTTTTTAAAGTGGAATGAAGACAATGTATATTGAAGTAATTAGAGGGACAATTTACAGATAATATGTAAAATTTACTAATATAAATATTTAAATTTTTTTTAATTTTATATTTGGCGACGGGTTTTATTATACCATTGCTATAAATAGATTATTATTAGGCTTAGGCGACAGATAATTACCGTTGGTATATACATTTTTTGCGACGGATTTTTTTATACGGTTGCTATAAATGAATTTTGTCTATTATTTATATAGTTATAAGCGACGGCATTTGTTGTCGCTAAAAATATATTAGGCGACGGAAAATATAATTCCGTCGCTAATATTATTTTTTCCAACCACCCATGTTTTCCCGTCGCCTATTTTTAGCTGTCGCAGTATAGGCGACGGAATTGGTGACAGAAAATTAACCGTCGCCTCTATTTTTAGCAACGATTTTTTATTTTTTGCGATGCTTTTTTTCTGTCGCCAAAAATGTGTTTTCTTGTAGTGCTTGCTTGATGATCTTGATCCCAAATATCATATCAACCTCTCCTAAGTCCTTTGTGTCAAAACTAGACATCAAAGGTTTCTTAGCTTGATTCACGATTTTCAAGTTTGTTCCCATTATCACCATATCATCTACATATAGCAGTATAAATACGCTCTTACCACCATGAAACTTGCTATATAAGCACCTTTCAGCGTTGTTCACAACGTAACCATTTGAAATTAGAACTTTGTCTAATTTTTCATGCCATTGCTTTTGTGTCTACTTCAATCCATATAAAGATTTTTGAAGCTTACAAATTTTTTCACTTATCCATTTACAACACAATCTTCTAGTTACTTTATATAAATTTCCTCCTCTAAGTCTCCATTTAGAAATTCCGTTTTCACATCCATTTGATGGATGACCAGGTTATGTGTTGATGCCATTGCTAACATAACCCTTACTATGGTGATTCTATAGACTAGGGCAAATGTGTCAAAGTAATCAATGTTAGGCTTTTGCCTAAACCCGTTGACTACAAGTCTAGCCTTGAAACGATCAAGTGACCCATCACTTTTTAGTTTCTTTCGAAATATTCACTTGGTTTCCAACGTTTTGGAACCAATTGGTAAATTTACCAATTCCCAAGTATTATTCTCCAAGATTGAATCTAGTTGACTCTTCATTGCTTCCTTCCAAAAGATGGCATCCGATGATGTAATAGCCTCTTTGTATGTAAGAGGATCCTTGTCTACTAAATAGACAAGCCACTCATCATTCAAATATTTGGGTCTCTTGAATCGCTTGCTCATCCTCAGTTGACTTCCATTACCATTGCCCAATTCTTGATTGGTAACCCTTTCATTTGACTCCATTTCCCCATAAATCAATTGACTATCCTTACTTGTAGATAAATTAGACTTAAAGGAAAATATGTTTTCAAAGAACTCAACATCTCTTGATTTTATGATGCTATTTGTTTCAATAACATCATCCATGTCATTAATCACCATGAACCGGTATGTAGTACTATTTGTAGCATACCCCAAAAACACACAATCACATGTTTTTTGTCCTAATTTTCTTTTTTTGGTATTCGGTAATAATACCTTAGCCAAACAGCCCCAAATTCGTAAGTGTTTTAGATTTGATTTCCTTCCAAACTATTTCTCAAATAGAATCATACCATTTGATAGATAAGATGTTGTTAGCATGGCTTCCCCCCACATATCAAGTGGTACACTTGAACTCAATAACATAGAGTTTATCATTTCTTTAAGAGATCTATTTTTCCTTTCGGCAACCCCATTGGATTCCGGTTGGTATGAAGCGGTTATTTCATGGATAATTCTATTTTTCTCACAAAACTTTTCAAGGTTAAAATACTGAGTCCCTATCGGTTCCAAGTCTTTTAACCTTCTTGTCAAGTTGATTCTCAACTTCCATTTTGTAAGATATAAATGTCTTTCTGGCCTCATCCTTTGATTTGAGTAAATAAATCATGGTATCCCTGGAGTGGTCATCTACGAAGGTTATGACATAGTTGTTTCCTCCCCTAGACTCATATGACTTATAGTCACTCAAGTCACTACGGATCAATTCCAAGAGATCACTCTTTCTATCCACAGTTTTATGAGGCTTTTTGTTAACTTTGCCTCTACACAAGTTGTACACTTGTTCACAGGGGGTTCCACCTTATTGGTGATCATGTTTAACTTGCATAGTTTGGTGATATACTTCACATTACTATGACCCAACCTACCATGCAACAAATCAAAAGAATTAGTAGAGACAACAATGTAAGCAGAAGAAGTGCTAGCTTTCTCAATTATAACATTTTCAATGCTTAGTACAAACAACGCCTCACTAAGGTATTCCTTCCCCACAAATACATTGTTCCTAGTGATAACCACCTTATCACTCTCAAAAGCTAATTTTATTTCTACTTTATTAAGCAAAGGAACTCAAATTAAATTGCGCCTAATGTCTGGCACATGGAGGACATTGGTGAGAACCATAGTCTTCCTTGAAGTGAGCTCCAACATTACTTTTCCTTTTCCCATAATAGGGGCACTTTGGGAATTTCCATGAATACCTTTTCGTCTCCCATACTCATGGAATAAGAGGAGAATATCTTCAGATCACCACAAATGTGTCTTGTAGCTCCAGTATCTAACACCCAATCCTTTGGTTTTGAACCAAATTTGCTTATGTGACCATAGCTTCAAAGACATTGTCTTCAACTAGGTTCACCTTTTCAGATTTGTTCTTCTTGAATAGGAAATCTTTCTTGAAATACCCTAGCTTACCTCACACATAACAAGTGAGTTTCTTCTTCTTAAAAGAAGGCTCATCAAAGTTTTGACGATTCTTTATTTTCTTGTCTTGTTTGTTAGTTTCTACCAAGTTCGCTTTTAAGTTTTTTTCCCTAAGGTCATTTTCACGCTTGTCCTTGTTCCGATTTTTTTCCTCAATTTTGATCCTTACAACCAACTGGTCCAAGGTTAAGTTCGTCTTCTTATGTTTCATTGACAACTTGAAAGCATCCCAAGAAGATGGAAGTTTTTCAATTAAGGCACCGGTCACAAATTCTTCTGGTAGAACCATTTTTTCCTTTGCTAGCTTTCCAACCAAGATTTGAAATTGATCAATTTGATTCAAAATGGTGTCACTATCTTTCATAGTAAAATTTAGAAAGTTAGCCACCAAGTACTTCTTTAAGCCAACATCCTCAAGAAAGTACTTATTTACCGAAGCATTTCAAATCAATATGCATACTCCAATGAACTATACACATGGTATATGTCATTGGATAATGCATTCAAGATCCGATTTTTGCATTGGTAATCCGCTTGAATTCAAACCACCCTTTTGCCCTCCTTTACAGGATCATTGCTTTTTTCTAGCATGGGTTCAGTCAAGGCAAATACCATCCCAATTTAGGCTAATGCAAACAATATCATTTGCCTCCACCATTTGAAGTTTTGACCTCCAAACTACTCAATTTTGTCAAATTCAGTGATAATCCTCATCTTACCCAAATCCAGGATAAGATTAGTTATCGACGGGATAACATTGGTGAAAATTGAATCAATGGTGGGTAAATGAGGAATTCCCTTACCATTGTGGCTAACATGAACCCCACATCCTTGGTTGTTGATTGTACCTTCAACATTGATGTTTGAAGGATCTCTTACGTTGATAGCTTCATCAACGACATTATTGTTCGAAGCGTCATCTATGATAGTGATTGAATGACCATCATTGTTGTTGGGGCCATCACCTCTGTTGAGGCTTGCATCTCCAAGATCAGCCATGGGATCTTATAACGATCAATTACCTTAAACTTGTTAGGTAATTGTATTACAATTTCTTACAAAATACAAATTGCAATACAAAGGTTTTGTAGTAGAAACTATGATATCGTAGTGTTGATCATTAGCTGAAATGAGATGAAGAAATACTTGAAATAGATGCTGAATGACCACCACAACTGAAGAAGCTTCGAATAGAATTGGGGTTGAGTCACACTTGTAATGCTGCCTTTAAGGTAATTGATGCCCTCTACTGCCAAGAGTTGTTCTGCACCTCTACCTTCAAGATAAAACAACCTCCCACTAGAAGATGAGGCAGTTCTTCTAGTCCCTTCTAGGAGTACTACAGCTCAGCAGCCCCCTCTAACCTTACACAAGACTTAGAGAAAATGGAAAGAAGAGAAAAACTTGTATGGTTACAATAAGTAGAAATGGATGGAATATCAATGTGTGAATGTATGTCTCTGCAAGGTATTTGGTTGGGTTTATATACACCCAAAACCAACCCTTGCACCCATTTAGATTCTCTAAGAGTAACCTCCAACTAATGGCAAGTTAATTGGAGAATAATGTCATATGGACATGAATTGGGAATTAATTCAATAAATTGAATTAATCCAATAAATTGAATTAATCCCAATCAATTCTCTTTGCCCACCTCTCCACTCTTGGTAATGGTCATGAATGGAATTTAGGGCTCTCATAGGGTGTTATTGACCATTTTCTAGTTCATCTCCCCACTTATGGTAGTGACCATGAATGGACTTTAGAGCACTCATATAATGACATTGACCATTTACCTCCATTTGGCAATAACCTATGGCATGAATTAAGAGTTAATTTCATAAATGAAATTAATCTCAATCAATTATCTTTGCCTACCTCTCCACTCATGGTAATGGCCATGAATGGAATTTAGGGCTCTCATACGGTGTTATTGACCATTTTTCACTACCTTGACCCCAAGTGTCCCACACCATAATAAGACAATCAAAACACATAAAAAAAAGAAGAAAAAAATACTTCATTTTGAAACTTAAATATAATAAAATAGATATAAAATCTAACACCATATCCATTGCACCTATAGAAATATCCATGTATATCAGTGCGAACTTTAAGTCATTGTTTGTGCCAAGTAATAGGAGCCATCTACCTCGGCCTCTTATGGGTGAAAACCTGGTGGGTGAACCTGTTGAGCTTGCCATACTCAACTGGTCTTGGCCTTACATGGCCTCTGTCTGCCTAGGATGCCTGATAGCTCATCTCTCTCTCTCTCTCTCTCTCTCTCTCTCTCTCTCTCTCTCTCTCTCTCTCTCTCTCTTGTGTACTCTACTTCTCTGCCTTTCTCATATGTCTACTCGTAACTAACATGTCTTGGGGTGTTAAACAAACAATTCGGGCCGGTTTTAGTTGGATTGAATAGGTTTTGACCTTGGTATGAGGGACACCAAAACCAAATCAGTAAGGACCTTCGATTTTCAGTTGGTTTAAATTTCAATCCAATACGATTTGAATTTATTTTGGGTTTCCAATATCAGGTCAATACTGATTTAGATCGGTTTGATTTCATGCTTGAACCACAATGAAATCTTACACTCATAACCTGTAATGAGAATATATTTGGTACAAACACTTTAAATCATCTTCCCCATGTCAAACAAGTAGACAACTAGGAATAGGAAATTGATTTGATGTGTTCATGTTATAAATTGTAAGGAAAAGATCGCTAACATTGAAATCAATAGATAAATAGAGTTTATAGTGAAATCATTGTTAGAAATGAAATTTGTGTTATCATTGTAAGAAAGATAATAAATATTGAAACCAATGAATAACTTATTAATAAGAAGTTAATTAATATTGAAATCACAAAATTAACCCTACTATCAAATCATTCATTTGTTTACCCAAAGAAAAAAGCATTCATTTGATTGCCCAACTAATTTTGTATGGTGAACAAGAAGATCAATGGAAACATTGTTACAATTTACAAATCAATTTCTCTATTCATAATCTCATATTTTTTGATTTGTAACAATTCCTCTAACAACCAAAAACCTTCTCTCTAATAGTGAAATCAATGAATAATCAATTCGCTTATTTATAACCTCATAATCAATGCTTTTTTTTTTTTTTTTTTTTTTTTTTTTTTTTCAATCGATTTGAATTTTGTTTGGTATCGGTCAGTTTGGTGTAGTCCAGTTTTCAATCAATCACATTATAATAACTCAGTCCAAAACCTGCCCAATAAGGATTGGTTCTGGTCTGGGTTTTATCGATTGGTCTACTCTATCAGTTCGGGGTAGATTTTGACACCCCTTGACATGTTTGTGTTTGCCTTATCATTTTGTCTTTGTTGAACCTATCTCTGTGGTATGCTCTTGATTGTGCCCGTTGTCCTTCTTGATGACTCACCTTGCTCTATTATAGGATTAGAGCTAATGATAGATGATCTCTAACAACCTACAATATGAGTATTTAAAGAGCAGCTTTGGCTGATATCTAATTGCACCACATTATACAAACTTAGACATAGAATTTTGAAGGTAGGATGGATCTCGATGCACTGGTAATATTGTTTTCATTGCAACCTAATGGTCACAAGTTCGAGTCGTGAAGTAACCTCTCCATAAAGCGAGGGTTAGGCTGCATACATTATAATCCTCCTCAGACTCCGCAATGGTGAGTGCCTCGTGCACTAAGTACACCCTTTTTTAGACTTAGAATCTTGAAGAGAGAAAAATATGAGTTTTGTTCCTCTCCAAGCTTGGGAGACAGCCATTGGAGAGGGTGCAATTGACATTGGAGAGGGTGCAATTGACGTGGATCAAGTTCAAGTGTTGCATTCCATTAGTGGAACACGTCACTTCTTGTTCATTATTAGATTCATGCAATGTGTTTATTGAGATCCTCATTCCTAAAGTTTTTGGATGAAATAGCGTATCGAATCGCTTGCCACCACCTTCGGAGCATCCCTTCCATTTACAACAGAGCACACTGAGCACATAATAGATATGTAGTTAGCGTAGGTGTCAACCTTTGATACATCACAGAAGCACAATGCGCATCTACAATGACAAAGACCTCTCAGGTATAAGAACAAAACAATTATAAAAAAATCTTGTTACACAAACAAGATGTAACAAGAATCTCGATCAAGCTCAATACATACCATATGAATGATCACGCTTATATTCTACAATATCATTGCAAAAATATATAGCGTGACAAACATAAGAACAAAATGCCTAATTTTCTGAACATTTTACGGTCATACCTAGGGCAACCAGCACACATAAAATGTCAACGTTTATTAATAAATTCAGTATCTATTTACCATTAAGTTAAGGCTAAGTTTGTTGTTGTTTAGTATCTATATACCATCGCACATAAAATAATACACAATTTAATCAATTCAATCACGTCACATACACATTAATACTTCTTCGAAATAGCACATACACTTACATTAGTGTCAGTTCTAATCTAGTAACACGTATACCACATCTTTTCTTGTCGGAACCATAAAGGGTTCTAGTTGTAACTATCTGCATTGATCCTAAGGTTGCCTCGATCAATCTATAGGAAATCAGCTGTCAAGTTTTAAAATTAAAGAATTAAAGAATTAAATGGCTCCCTTCACTAACGAAAATAAGAATATTTCTACGAATAGTTACTGTGACTATGATCATTATTTTCAACAAGAATTCATGTCTCAAAACAATGATATAGAGGTAATGGTCATTTTGTTACTGTTTCTGACTGCATCATTTTATAGAGAAAGACCAATGTATCTAGTGATGTCTCTAATGAACTTCTAATTTTTATTCTTAGTGTAGATCACATTATTTTGTATGATATAGAAATATTGCATTGGATGTCTCTTTTTTATGGGATGAACTATAACCTGCACAAAACCATGACTTTATGAATACATATTCTTCTTAATGACCTCATCAACAACACAAGATTCTGCAGAGAAGAATAAGTTGAAAGACCAAAGGCTGGAAAGCAAGCAATAAGAAAATACAGATCATCCAGGAAAATCTGTCATTCTTGATGAGGTTTCTGTAGGACTTCCAAGTCCTAGAGAGAGTACCATTCTCTTGACAATGCTTTAGGGGACAATAATATTCATGAATTTCCTCTTGGCAAATGCCAGCCACCATTTGTTTGGAGTTCCATTTGGCCTGTATGCAACACTGAGTAGTCTTCCACTTGTCTCCTCCCTTATCTGCTTCAGATAGTCCCTAAATAGCTCTGCGTTCAAGCAGTATAAATCCATAGTAGGTAAATATAAAGATATTTTGTCATAGATTACTACCAAACTGATCAAGTTAGTAAAGGAAACCACTGGCTTTTAGATACTTAACCAAAAGTTGCCATTAGTTTATCAGTTACACAGCTCAAAATACCCAAGTTATATTTTTAATATGCTTGAAGGCTAAAAAGGGAAAGAAAAGGAAAAGAGGAAAGGCAAGAAATACAAGAGAAAATATTATTACTAAAATACAAAGACAAAGGAAACCCTTCGGTCAATCAGTGTAGATTAAAACTTGACAACTAAAAATGCTTAAGGATACAGAACATTCGAAAATATAGGATCATGAGATCATAGGATGTGCAGCTCTCAAATATGAAGGACAACATACATGTCTCTATGCTTGCATCACTTACCCTCAGCCACCTTAAGCTTATCAGTGTCACTCAGAACCTCATTGATTTATATCTTCTTTGTTAGAATCAAACTTTGTAGTGTTGCCTTCAATCTATGTAGAGCACTCACAAATGCTGAACAGGATAACAAGGATTGCCAATAACAGAGGTTGCCTATATTGTTCTGTGCATAGGGTCATGCAGCAGCTGGTGTAAGATAATTATGAGATCCTCATTAACAGTCCGGAGCAACATATGGCATAGATTTGGTAGGTGGATAATAAATTAGAGTGCATTTTACATTTGGAATTTTTATTTACTTAAATAGATCAGGTCATGTGTATTCTTAGGAGTCAAAAATCTTCGAACTTACCTCTTCATAACAGACGGTAGTGTGTCCTTGGCTAGGTCAGAGGAGTAAACTGTTCTAGGCCCCACTTTCAGATAGAGAACACCATCAAGGTGCCAATTACCAAGCCAAAGGGAGGTGGAAAGACCACTCCCTATACTGCAATGGATGGCATTTATGGCAATTGGCCTGACTTGGAGGATTTTGCACCACACCCAAGAGGCATCCTGGCTATGAGAAACAGTCCGCAGGAGTCTTTCCGGAGAAGAGAGGAGTAGACCCAAGAGATCCAAATGTTGTTTTGCTTGGAGACAAGCTTAAGAATACCCACAATGCTGGCATCTTTAATCCTTCTTAAAGGCCTCCTTCAGCCTTGGGAAGGAAAATGGAGGAACATCTTATGGGATGGAGGAATTTGGTAGAGTCAACCCCTTTCCAAATGAAGGTGCACATAAGGGATTCGACAAACTTGATGGTGGATTTTGGAAGCTCAAAGGCACCAAACCAGAAGTTATAAGATGACTGGAGGACAGAACGAATAACAGCCAGCATTGAAATGAAGGGTGAGATTGAACAGGTTAGGGACAAAAATCATTACAGGCAGGTGAGTAGAAATTAATAATATGTTTCAATAAAGTTGAGTCCAAAGTTCAGATATGACGGGGAATCAGAACAGAAGATCAAAAAAGATATTTCAAAGCATTCCAGACCAAGAACGTCAGGTATCATATCAGAAAGTTGATTTTAAAAGGTGTCATATCAGAGATGCAAAATACACTCAAGACACGTGGAAATGCTAAGAATGCACTCAAAATACAGTTTTGAAGCATCAAACACTACAAATAAGAAATATGTAAAATATATGTGTAAGGGAATTGCAGACTCATTCAAAAGAGTTGGAAGTGGTCTCAGGTAAAAGTGCAACCAAGATGATATTGTGCACAAACCGAACATAGTGCAATACTGCCGCCACTCGAAATATTGATGGTAGTGTGACCAAGGCTTAAAGTATCCACAAATTTTTTCATAATTTTTATTTTTGAAAAAAAAAAAAATGAAATGTATCCATTAATTTATTTTACACATTATGTGTAATTTTCAACCAACGTTGGATCCATTTGCCTCAATGTATCCATAATTTTTTTATTTTTCAAAAATAAGTATTTCTAGAGGTTTTAAGGTAAGATTCGACTATATCAATTAGTATCAAGTGTTGACACATACATTTTCATATGTATTTTTGGTGATTCCTACTTGTGTCTTAATGTGAAAAAAGCTTACTATACTGGGTTCATCTAACCTCACCTTTTAAGCTTCATGGTGTGCAAGATGGTTTGTGTGGCATCCTTAGGTGGTCAAGTCTCTAATGAGCTTGGCCTTCCCATGTGTGGCGGCAAGTGGCAACTTCATTGGTGATCATATGCCCTTGTGTAATCCCACCCCTTCATCATGAAGTGTTTCTACACTTCAGTAAGTCCATGTTCAGCACGCAGTGACAACATCATTGGTATCATCAAGAGCACCTCAGTAAGTCCCTACACGGCAGCAAGTAATATATTTAATAGACATCAAGGGCCTTGAGTAAGTCCATCCAGTTGGAGAACGTCAAAATATCAGTGGGTCAAGAGCTTCAAGAGGATACACATTGACTTCATCAAATGGATGTCTCTAAAACTTAGGATCTCATATTGTAGCTTGAATCTCATTATGTAATCCTATGTATATGTAAAGTGATACCTATGACTTCACAGGGAGGTTTTGGACGGAGTTATTCAAGTTGTTGGGGTTAGTCTCAACAAGCTTTCATCCCCAAACCGACGGGTAGACAGAGCGCATCAACAGCTTGTTGGAGCTTTACTTGAGGCACTTTGTGAGTGCTAATCAGCACAACTGATGTCGCTCAATCTCCTACAATCTCCAACGAAATGAGGCTACAAATCAAAGCCCGTTCGAGATTGCCACGGGACAACAACCCTTTACACCACACACGGTGATGACAAGCTACACAAGAAAGAGCCCCTCGGCGTTTAAGGATGCTAAAGAGTGGCAAGCAAAGCATGACGTGGCCAAGTCATATTTAGACAAGGCTACTCAAAAGATGAAGAAATGGGCTGACAAATAGAAGTGACCAGAAAACTTTAAGGTTGGGGACTTGGTACTCCTGAAGCTGCTACCTCAACAATTCAAGTCCCTAAGAAAGCTGCACAAGGGATTGGTATGCTGATCGAATGCCCATTCAGGATCACCAAGAAGATGGGCAAGGTGTCCTACGAGGTGAGCCTACCTCCCAAGCTAAAGATTCATCCAGTCTTCCATGCTAGCTTACTGAAGCCTTACCATGGAGGCCCTAAGAAAAGTAAGGATGAAGCACATATGGGGTCCCTACAACAGCTGAGTGCCATTAAGGCCAAGACAGCGGTCAAGGCCACAACCTCTCAGAAGGGAATGTACGTGGAGGTGCACGTCAATGGTAAGCCCACTTGTGCGATGGTAGACACAGACGCTACCCACAACTTTGTCTTAATGGAGGAGGTGAAGAGACCCAGACTTAGGGTGTCCAAAGAGGGACGATGGCTCAAGGCTGTCAACTCCTAAGCTCGTCCTATACATGCATGGTATTGCTCAAGGGCTCAAAATGACATCGATAGTGCCTGTGGACAATTTTCAAGTGGTACTTGGCATGGATTTCCTTTGAAGGGTCAAGGCCTTACCCATGCCATTCATTACCACAGTTTGCATCATGGAGGAAGGAGCTCCACACATGGTCCTAACGGTGCAAGGGACCAAGGACGGCCCAAAACTTCTTCCACCCATGCAGCTAAAGGAAGGAGTTAAGAACGGAAAAACAACATACTTGGCTGCTCTATTGGAGCAGAAGGAAGACAGTCCTACTAAGGTGCTACCCAAACCGATTGAGAAGGTCCTTGAGGAGTTCAAGGACGTTATGCCACTTGAGCTGCCTAAGAGACTTCCACCTAGAAGGGAGGTGGATCATGCCATCGAACCCGATGCCAAGCCATCAGCAATAAGACCTTATAGAATGTCAACGCCAGAGTTGGAGGAGCTAAGGAAGCAACTCAAGGAGTTACTTGATGCGGGATTCATTCGTCCAGCTAAAGCTCCCTCTAGCGCCCTGGTTCTATTTCAACAGAAGCATGATGGATCACTTCAACTATGCATCGACTACCGGGTGTTAAATAAGGTAACTATCATGAACAAGTTTCCCATTCCTTTGATAGCTGATCCATTTGACAAACTTGGTGGGGCAAAATACTTTACCAAGTTGGACTTGCGGTCAGGGTACTACCAAGTCTGCATTGCCGACGGAGATGAGCCCAAGACAACATGCGTGATGCGTTATGGCTTTTATGAGTTCTTGGTGATGGCCTTCGGCCTCACTAATGCACCGGCTACATTCTGCACACTTATGAACAAGATTTTCCACCCCTACCCTTACAAGTTCGTGGTGGTTTATTTCAACAACATCATTGTCTATAGTAACACCTTAGAGGAATACGTGCAACACTTGAAGATCATCTTCAAGGAACTAAGGGACAATCAACTCTATGTGAAGGAGGAGAAATGTGCATTTGCACAAGAGAAAGCGATGTTCATTGGTCACAAGGTCAAAGGCGGGACACTACGAATGGACAAAAGCAAGGTGCGGGCTATTCAATAATGAGAAGCACCTACCATGGTGCCTAAGCTAAGGTCTTTCCTTGGCTTAGTTAACTACTATAGGCGATTTATTCAAGGCTACTTAAGGAGGGCAGCTCCACTCACTAACCTTTTACGAAAGAACAAACCATGGGTTTGGTTAGGCGTATGTCAAGACAGCTTTGAAGACTTGAAGAAGGTTGTCATGGAGGAACCAATGCTTGCCATACCCAACTATAGCAAGCCATTCAAGGTGCATAAAGATGCATTCGACTTTGCTATCGACGGGGTGTCAATGCAAGAAAGACACCTCATTACCTATGAAAGCCGCAAGCTGAATGAGACGGAGCGACGCTACACAGTCCACAAGAAGGACGACCGCGGTGGTGCATTGCCTACGGACGTGGCAACACTATCTACTTGGTTCAAGGTTCGTGCTGAATACGGATAGCGTTGCCACTAGCTATTTTAAGACTTAAAAGAAGTTAAGTCCTAAACAGGCTAAATGGCAAGACTTCTTGGCAGAGTTCGATTTCGCCTTCGAGTACAAGCCGGGCAAGGCCAACGAGGTGGCCGACGCACTTAGTAGGAAGGCGGAGTTGGCTTCTTTTAGCCAACCGAAGGGGGAACTTCTAGACTTGATCAAGGAAGGCCTCCAACACGATTTTGTGGCTAAAAGCTTACCTGCCCTTGCACAGGAGGCAAGACACGAAGGTTTTTGGGAGCAAGATGGCCTGCTCTACGAAAGAAAAGGAGACTATACATGCCTTAGTGGAGTAATCTGAGGAGAAATCTCATTCGTGAATGCCACATACTAAATAGGCTGGTCACCCAAGACAACTGCGCATGCGGGCATTGTTGGAAACGGCATACTATTGGCCTCAGATGTGTGATGACGAAGAGGCTTATGTGATGACTTGTCTTGTGTGCCAACAAGACAAGGTGGAGCAGCAATCACTCAGGAGATTGCTAGAGCCACTCCCCATACCAGAGGGACCATGGGAGAGTGTCTCCATGGCTTCTTCAGTGCCCTACCCAAGTCAGAGGGGTGTGGCTCAATAATGGTGGTGGTTGACAAGTTTTCTATGTATGGTACGTTCGTGGTTGCACCAAGTGATTGCATGGTGGAAGAGCCGGCAAGGCTATTCCTAAAGCATATTATCAAGTATTGGGGTGTGCCAAGATCAATCACCAGTGATCAAGACCCTCGCTTCACATGGAGGCTTTGTGCGGAGCTATTCAAGTTGTTGAGGTCAGCACTACACTTCTCAACGAGCTTTTATTCCCAAACCGATGCACAGATAGAGCACATCAACAGCTTGTTGGAGCTTTACTTGAGGCACTTTGTGGGTACTAATCAACGTGATTGGGCCAAGTTGCTTGATGTCGCTCAATTCTCCTATAATTCCAATGAAGTGAGGCTATAAATCAAAAGTCCATTTGAGATTGCACAGGACAACCCTTAACGCCACACACGGTGATGACAGGCCACAAAGGATAGTCGTTAGAGCCCCTTGGCGTTTAAGGTTGCTAAGGAGTGGCAAACAAAGCTTGACATAGCTAAGTCATATTTAGACAGGGCCATTAAAAAGATAAAGAATGGGTTGACAAAGGAAGGCGACCAAAAAACTTTAAGGTTGTGGACTTGGTACTCGTGAAGCTTATACCTCAACAATTCAAGTCCCTAAAAAAGGTGCACAAGGGGTTGGTACACCGATACAAAGGCCCATTCAAGATCCCTAAGAAGGTGGGCACGGTGTGGGATGAGGTGAGCCTACCTCCCAAGCTAAAGATTCATCCAATCTTCCATATAAACTTACTGAAGTTGTTAAGTTTGTCTCGAATTCTTGACCTGTTTTGAAGAATGACCCGCTCCGACATATTTTGGTGACGACCCGAATGGGAAGTTTTCTGAGATCTGTGATGGAAGTAGAGGGGTTGGGTCTGGAGCCCAGAACTGATCTTGTTGATTTTGTTGAGCAAGTCATTGTAATTTGGGAGTTCACCCGATGGATCGACCCGCGACTTGGAGGAGTATATAATGTACTATCATCTTGTTGAGCAAGTCATTGTAATTTGGGGGATTTTCGAGCTAGGGTTTCAGAGCGAGTTTTCTCACCACTGTTTAGGTGTAATCTCTTCTGAATAGTGAAACATCTTCTTCGCCCAAGGACGTAGCACACCACATCAGTGTATGAACCTCGTTAAATCTCTGTGCATTGTGAGATATGTCTTTGTTTATTTTCGTATTAGTTGATGTTCGCTCTAACAAATTTTATGGGGACATCAAGACATATAACCGAAGGAAGAAGAAGAAGACCCAACCTTCTTTGTGGTTGGGGATTAGAAGAAGGAAGAAGAAGAAAGGAAGGCTCGATCCAGCCTTTCCAGCGCTGGATCGAGTCCTCTCCTTCCAAATTTTGCCAAGATTGTGTGGCCCCCACCAAATCTGATAGTTTAATAGTTTTATTTTCTAGGATTTTGTTTATTTGAGTCTTTAAGTTAATTAAGAAACTAAGTAATTATCCTATTGATTTCTTTTTAGAAAGTTTCTTTGTTTATGAAATAGCATTCCTAGAATAATCTTTTCTTTTTAGTAATTAGTCTCTTATTTATGTAAGGCCATTGGCCAAGGTTCTAATGGAATGAATTGATGATTATTGAAAGCAAAGAAGGCAACGACTCTGTCTCTCTCGTCTCTCATTCTCGATCTTCTCTCTCTTTCTCACCTCCCCTCTCTCTCACGATTTTCCTTCCCATTCTCTTTCTCTTTCACTGCATCCATTCTCTGGTCACTGTTACGTCTACTGCAGCTGCTGAATACTACCGATTGAGGTCCATCTCAGTTGCGTAAAGCCCCATCGGAATGCCGCTGAACACTTCTTCAACAAACTGGAGTTTTCCCTTCATCAAATAAGGTGGGCTGCACCTCTATTTGGGAGGACTTCGACCTCTCCTTTTTTCCTCAGAACGGGACAGGGTTAAGGTAAGTAGATCCTCACCCCCATCCCCACTTCCTTGACTGTTTACTACCACCCAGTTGATCCCATTGAAGACTGAAATTAACCTCTGTTTCAGCCATTATTATTTCCTGCTGTCCTTTAGAATTATCCTGCTGAGTTCAAACCCGTTATTGTTACTCTTATATTTTCATCCTGCTGAACTTACATACTACTGCTGTTTTCGTAATCAATTTTCTGTGATTAAGAATGCTGCTGATTTCTTTAGTAGTTGATTGATGTAAGGAAGAGCATGATATTCACTCTCTGAATTCTTGAATTGATTTGTGCCTATCTACATTATGTTGCCATGTTCTCCTCCCCATATTTCCCACTTGAAGCCTAGGTAGTTTATATGCTTTTCTTTCTAGATTAGTATTGATTGCTGCTACTCTATTTAATAGTCCTCTAATTCATGCATGCTAATTAATGTATTGTGCTGTTCTCTATTAATCTCAATCCCTTTCTAAACCCCAGTGAGTCTACCTCTGTCCACGTGAGTAATATTTGTAGGAATCCTAGTTGTCTGGGTATCCTCCTACATCAAAATTTGTATCAGAGCTTTGGGTTACTTTGATCCATGGCTTCTACATCAATAAAATACAATATTTCAAGGTTCAGCGGCAACATCAGTTTTAGTCTATGGCAGGTTCAAATGATGGTTGTTCTTACACAGCAGGGATTGAAAAAAAAAAAACCCCTATTTGGGAGGGCAAAGAAACTGGCAACTATGTCCGATGATTGGAACGAGATGGATGATAAAGCCTTTTCTACTATTAAATTGTGTATCTCGAATAAAGTTCTATAGGAAGTTCTCTCAGAGAAGACGGCTTCGGAGTTGTAGGTGAAGTTAGAGTATCTCTCACCAAGAGTTGAGATTGAAGCAGCAACTGTATACCCTTCATATAGGTGAAGGTACTTCCATTAAATCTCACATATCTAAGTTTAATTCTATTGTTACTGATTTACATGATAGATGTTAAAATAGGCGATGAAGATTTGACCCTATTATTATTATGTTCTCTGCCTCCATCATATAAGCATTTTAAGGACACCATGATTTATGGTAGAGAGACAATCTCTGTTGAGGATGTTAAAACGAATCTACTAAGCAAGCAGAAGATTGATGATGAGTTGACATCAACCAATAAATCTGAGGGTGTTGATTTGATAGCTAGAGGTAGAACAAATGAAAGGGGTTTAGATGGTGACAAAAAGAAGGCCAGATCGAAATCTAAATATAAGAATTTAACCTGCAATTACTGTAAGAAAAAGGGGCATATTAAATCTGACTATTATAAGCTTTTAAATAAGCAAAAAGCAAGTGGTGGTGTCCAAAATCAACAGAAGAGAGATGATTCTGCAAAAGCTAGTATTGCTAAAGATGAGAGTGAATCTGATGCTTTTGGTGACTGATGAATGGATTATTGACTCTGGTTATTCCTACCACATGTGTCCCAATCGTGAATGGTTCTCCACATACGAATCAATTCGAGGTGGAGTTTTGTTAATGGGAAATAATGCCTCTTGTAGAACATTGGAATTGGAACAATCAAGATCAATATGTATGATGTCAGGCATGTCCCCGATTTAAAGAAGAATCTCATCAGTTTAGGCATTCTTGATTCAAATGGGTGCAATTATATAGTTGAAGGTAGAGTCATGAAGATCAGCATGTGTGTTCACTTGTTGATGGAAGGAATTAAGGTTGGCAGTTTGTATGTTACAGGGTACTATAGTTACTAGCTCTGTTACAGCGGCTTCATCATCTATATCTGAATCGGATGTCATAAATTTATGGCACATGAGGTTAGGCCATAAAAGTGAGAGGAATGGCATCATTAAGTAAAAATTGTTGTGTGGTCAGAGTATAGGAAAAATGGAGTTCTATGAACATTCTGTGTTTGGGAAGCAGAGGAGAGTCAATTTCAGTATTGCTACTCACAAGACCAAGGGAACTTTGGACTATATCCATTCAATTCTATGGAGGTCCTCTAGGCTTGCTTCAAAGGGGGTTGGTGCAAGGTACTTTCTTACTTTCATTGATGATTTCTTTAGGAAAGTTTGGGTCTATTTTTTGAAGCACAAAAATCAAGTATTTGCCACTTTTAAACAGTGGAAGAATTTGTTTGAGAAGCAGACCGAGAAACAAATTAAGAGGTTGAGAACCGATAATGGCCTAGAGTTCTGTGAAGGTGACTTTAATGAGTTCTACACAAATGAAGGTATTGCAGGACCACACAGTTGTTAAAACACCCCAGCAGAATGGAGTGGGAGAGCATATGAATAGAACCTTGTTAGAAAAGGCAAGGAGTATGTTATCAAATGCAGGATTAGGCAAGGAGTTCTGGACAGAAGTAGTTAACACAACAACCTTGCCAATGAATCAATCTCCTTGCACAGCTATTGAGTGTAAGACTCCAAAGGAAGTTTGGTCAGGCCTGCAAACTAGTCCAATTTAAAAGTATTTGGATGTCCTGCTTATGCACATGTGAATGAAGGGAAGTTAGAACCCAAGTCTAAACAATACATTTTTCTTGGGTAGGAATCTGGAGTGGAAGGATATAGGTTGTGGTGTCATGATTCAAAGTCTCCAAAAATTTTTATTAGCAGAGATGTTACTTTTGACGAATCTACTATATTGCATCCAATAGAAACGCAACCCTAAAACGATGCAGAAGATAATGGAAAAAAAAACAAAACAATGCACACAGGTTTATGACATTCGGCAAGATTGCCTATGTCCTCGGTGAGATGAGATCCTGCTTCACTATCAATGCAGACTAGAGTTACAGTGCTCGTCCTCACACCTCTCAGTATTTCTTGCATTACAAAGAAAGAAACCCTCGCT
This sequence comes from Macadamia integrifolia, assembly GCF_013358625.1. Taxonomy (NCBI): domain Eukaryota; kingdom Viridiplantae; phylum Streptophyta; class Magnoliopsida; order Proteales; family Proteaceae; genus Macadamia; species Macadamia integrifolia. The sequence goes on along the minus strand of NC_056570.1, from coordinate 1,078,595 downwards.
ACAAATATATAGCAAAAAACCCTAATCCGGAAAGTACAAAACTACTCTCAAATAAAAAATTCGAGCGGGGGGTACACCCCCGCAATACAAGGGGCAACCCCCACGGCCCGCTAACTGGCTAGTGGGACCACCGTCCTGCCTGTTGAGGCACCTGCACTAATACTCCCTGGATTAAACTATGACAGAATGCAAGACATTGTACACCAACAATCTCTACCTCGGCTTGAATTCTGTTGAGCCTCTTGTAAAGATAACCTGTACACATCTTCATCTCCGTACCTTATCAGAGGTACAAACCCGCACCTATTTGGTGTGTCCCTCATCTTCAACAATGAGTAATATTAATCAAGTCCAAACAAGACTCGAACTTCTCTGTAGTAACTGGCTTGGTAAAAATATATGCAGGATTAACATCTGTATGAATTTTTCTCAAGTGAATACTGCCTTCTGACATCAATATGCTTTGTCCTTGCATGAAACACCTGATACTTTGCAAGATGTATGGCACTCTGACTATCACAATGTAACACTATACCTCCTTGCTCCAACCCCAACTCACAAACCAATCCAGCTAACAAAACTCCTTCCTTGGCAGCCTCAACTGCCACCATGTACTTTGCCTCTGTAGTGGACAATGCAACTGTAGACTAAAGCATCGCCCTCCATGATAGAGGTCCACCAACCAATGTAAAAACATACCTTGTAGTAGACCTCCTCTTGTCTAAATCACCAGCATAGTCAGAATCAACATAACCCGCCAATTCTATGGAACTTCCCTTACCACTAAACATAACACCTATATCTTTAGTCTTGCTCAAATATCTGAAGATCCACTTAATTGCATTCCAATGCCCCTTCCCTGGATTACTCATGTATCTGCTAACAATGACTGCATGAGATAAATCCAGTCTACTACAAACCATAGCATTAATGAGACTCCCAACTGCGCTAGCATAGGGGACCTGAGACATCTGCTCCACCTCATGCATTGTAGGGCATTCCCTTTCAGATAACTTGAAGCGGTTAGCTAACGGAGTGCTAACCGGCTTAGCCTTTTCCATGTTGAAACACTCTAGCACCTTTTCACTATACCACTTCTGAGTTACCCAAAGTTTATCTGCATTTCTATCTCTAAGGATTTCCATGCCAAGGATCTTCTTAGCAGCATCAAGAGCCTTCTTCTCAAATTTAGCACTTAACAAAGACTTCAAAGAGACTATATCATGTTATTCTTTGCAACAATGAGCATGTCATTAACATAAAACATCAACAAAATAATGGAATTATCACTTGACACTTTATAATAAACACAACTGTCATACTCACTTCTTGTGTAGCCAAACTTCATTATATGGGAATCAAAGCACTTATACCACTACCTAGGAGATTGCTTTATGGTCTTAAGTAGACAAACATGATCTTCTTTTCCTTACACCTTGAAACCTTCAGGCTGCTCCATATAAATCTGTTCCTCGAAGTCACCATGAAGAAATTCAGTCTTCACATCAAGCTATTCAAGCTTCAAATCATACATGGCCACCAAAGCAAGTAGTACCCGGACTGAAGTGTGTTTCACCACTGGAGAGAATATTTCATTGTAATCTATCCCCTCCTTCTGTGTATAGCCCTTGGCTACAAGTCTAGCCTTATACCTTTCACGCTCCTCAGATGTTATCTCTTTCTTACGAAAGGCCCATTTACACTCAATGATTTTTCTACCCTTGGGTTTATCAATAATCTCCCAAGTTTTGTTCTTCTATAGAGACATCATCTCCTCCATCATAACTACCATCCATTCATCATGTTGCGCATTACTCAAAGCATCATGGTAGGAAGATGGATCACCTATACCCATAGTGAGGGCATAGGCAACCATGTCCTTAAACCCGTATCTCACAAGTACTTTTTGAGTTCGCTTCCATTTACCCTTTGCCACAGTATAAGGAACTTCTACTGTTTCATGTTGTCCTGGTAAGTCTCTGGATGACTTATTCTCTCTTGCTGTTTCTAACTCACGTAACTCCACCTACACAGTAGAACCTTCTTTATTTTCATCAACTGCTTGTGAACTGCAATTTGACTTCACCATATAGGACTCATCAAACACATCCCTACTAACCACAACCTTCTATGAACTTGGAACCCACAACTTGAATCCCCTTACACCTTTCTCAAAACCAAGAAAGATACACTGCATAGACTTTGAGTCTAACTTGGAATGTTGCTGACTCTCTATATGAGCACAGGCTGGATAACCAAATATTTTTTTTAATAGAATAATCTACAGGTTTTCCTGTCCATACCTCTTGGGGAATTTTACAATCAATCGCCTTTGATGGAGACCTGTTAATGAGAAAATATGCCATATTTACTACTTCTACCCAAAATCTCTTTTTCAACCCTGCATTCAGCTTCATACTCCGAGCTCTTTCTAGAAGTGTCATATTCATCCTTTCAGCTACACCGTTTTGTTGTGGCGTCTTTGGAACCGTGAAATGACGTGTAATCCCTTCAGCTTTGCGCAATTCTAAAAACGGCTTGTACGTGTACTCCCCTCCATTATCTATTCTTAAGTACTTAATTTTCTTTCCGGTCTTCCTTTCTACCTCAGCCTTCCATTCCTTAAATTTAGTGAACACCTCACTTTTATGCTTCATGAAGTAGATCCAGACTTTCCTTGAGTAATCATCAATAAAGGTCACGAAGTATTCTGCTGCACCTTTAGATTTGGTTGTTGAAGGACCCCATACATAGTTGTGTACATAATCAAGCACCCCCTTACTCTCATGTTTTGCAGTTTTGAAACTAACCTTGAATTGTTTCCCGAACACACAATACTTGTAGAAGTTCAGTTTACAAGTTTCACTCCGTTCAATAGTTTCCTTTTATGAAGCTCCATCAATCCTCTTTCTCCCATATGCCCTAACCACATATGTCACAGATAAGTATCATCTGTATCAGATTCTGCATCTATAGTCACATATGTTCCACCTGTAACTGTGCTCCCTATAAGTCTGTATAGGTTTCCAGTTAGCTATCCCTTTATGACAACCATAACACCCTTAATAACTTTGAGAACTTCACCTTCTGCTATGAATTTGCAGCCATTTGAGTCAAGTGCCCCCCAAAGATACTAAGTTTTTCCTTAATTCTAGTACATGTCTCACATCTGCTAAAGTTCTTACTATCCCACCAAACATCTTGATTTTGATAGTGCCTATCCCAATGGTCTTGCAAACAACATCATTCCCCATTAGGACAGATCCACCATTACATGGTTGATATGTATCAAACCAATCCTTATGTGGACACATGTGATATAAACATCCAGAATCTAAAATCCAAGAATCAGAAGGTTGATTCTTACCTAATGATATAGAGAGTACATCCCCATCATCTCTATCTAAACTATCAGCCACGCTAGCTTCCTCAAATGCCTTATCTACACCTTTCTTTTTCAAGTCTGCCTTCCTCTTCAAGCACTCTCTTTTCAGATGACCTTCCTTCTTACAATAGTAACAAGAGACATTTGTCTTTGCCCCTTTTGATTTCAATCGACTCTTCCCAGATCCCTTCTGATTTGATCTCCCTCTTTCCTACTCCTTGTTACCTCCGAAAAGAACTTCTCCTTGAGATTTCATGTTGCTAGACTTCTTCCTTGTATCATTGGAGATGAGGGCAGCCGCGACTTCATCTGTCTCAAGGGTCTCCTTTCCATACAAGACAGTCGTTACCAGGTGATCATACGATTCTAGGAGCGATGATAGCAACAGTAATGCTTTTTCTTCATCCCCGATCTTAACCTCCAGGTTTGCAAGTTTACTTACGATCTGATTGAACGTGTTAAGATGTTCTAATAAATCTGTACCTTCCTCCATCTGTAGAGAATACAATTGCTTCTTCACGAACAAGATGCTTTCAAGTTTCACCCATAACTATAGTGCATATTCGATACCCACAACATATTGTAGAGCATCATTAGAAAGATTCAATCGAATAGCACTCATAGCCTTTTCCTCCATCTCTTCCCATTCTTCGTCAATAATTTTTGCAGGTTTCTTCGTCTTCGCCAACAACGTTTTCGCCAAACCCTGTTGTATCAAAAGATCCTTCATCCTTTGACGCCGAAGGGTAAAATTGTTCTTCCCATTGAACCGTTCGATATCATAATTGACATTCGATCCCTTCCTTGCCATCATGATAGTAAATCCTAGAAAATGAAAACCTAGAGCTCTTATTCTAATTTGTAGAAACGCAACCCTAAAACGATGCAGAAGATAATGGAAAAACAAGAACAAAACAATGCACACAGGTTTACGAGGTTCGGCAAGATTGCTTACGTCCTCGATGAGATGAGATCCTGCTTCACTATCGATGGAGAATAGGGTTACAGTGCTCGTACTCACACCTCTCAGTATTTCTTGCATTACAGAGAAAGAAACATCCGTCGTTCTGCCTGTCGAGGCGCTGCACCAGTACTCCCTGGATTAAATTATGACGGAACACAAGAGATCATACACCAACACATCCTAGGAAAGAAGCTCTTGTTCATCATGATAAAGGTCAATAAAATTTTAGACAGAAGGTGGAGTATGAAGTTGGTGGTTTATCTTCAAACAAAGCACAATCTACTTCAGTTCAGTTGCCTACTTTTACTGAAGGAGATGATGCTCAAGAGAATCAAGAAGAAGAGCGGTACAGTATTGCCAGGGATAGACCAAGGAGGAATATTAGACAACTACAAAAGTATGGGCATGCTGAAATTGTTGCTTATGCATTGTCTGTTGCACATACAATTGAAAATAGTGAGTCTGCAACATATTATGAAGTTGTTACTTCAATTGATTCTACAAAATGGTTGATTGCCATGAATGAGGAGATAGAATCTCTACATAAAAATCAGACTTGGGAGCTTGTCAAGCCAAGAACAGGGAAGAAAATTGTTAACTGCAAATGGGTCTTCAAAAAGAAGGAATCTGCCTTAGGTGTTGAAGATGCTGAGTATAAGGCACAATTGGTTGCAAAGGACTACAGTCAGGTACAAGGAATTGATTTTGATGATGTTTTCTCACCTGTTGCTAGGCATAGCTCTATTATTGTCCTACTTGCTTTAGTTGCTATACATGATTTGGAGTTGGAGCAACTTAATGTGAAAATAGCATTCTTGTATGGTGAACTGGAAGAACAGATTTATATACATCAACCTGAAGGGTTTGTTATTGAAGGTAAGAAGGAACATGTATGTTTGTTGAAGAAGTCCTTATATGGTTTGAAACAGTCTCCTAGACAGTGGTATAAAAGGTTTGATTCAGTTATGGCTAGTTTTTTATACTGCAACTGTCAATATGACTATTGTGTATATTTCAAAAAGCTCTATGATGGGTCATTCATATATTTGTTGCTTTATGTTGATGATATGTTGATTGCAGCAAAAGGCAGGAATGATGCCAATAGGTTGAAGGAACAATTAAGTTTTGAATTTGAAATAAAATATTAGGGGGCAGATCCTTGGTATGGAGATTTAGAGGGATAGAAAAGCAAGGAACATATGGCTATCTCAATAGAAGTACACTCAGAAGGTATTGCAGCGCTTTGGCATGAAAGATGCCAAACCTATAAGTAATCCTATTGCATCTCATTTTAAACTTTTAGCTGCTCTATCACCTTAGACAGATGAAGAGGCAGAATACATGTCATGTGTTCCATACTCTAGTGCAGTTGGCACCATTATGTATGATATGGTTTGCACTCATCCTGACATTTCACATGTTGTCAGTATGGTGAGCAGATACTGGTCATGTCCAAGTAAAGCTCACTGAGAAGCAGTGAAGTAGATTCTTAGGTACTTGAAAGGGACGTCTGGTGTTTGTTTAGAGTTTGGGAAGAATGGTGATAATTTATCTGGTAATGTTGATTCAGATTATGCAAGTGATCTTGACAAGAAGAGGTCACTCACAGACTATGTATTTACTCTTGAAGGAAGTACGGTTAATTGGAAAGCTACTTTGCAGGCTATAATTGCATTATCTACTATTGAAGAAGAGTATATGGTAATGATTGAGGCAATTAAATAAGCAATTTGGCTCAGAGGTTTGTTGGGAGAACTCAGCATAGATCATGGGGTCACTATTGTCCATTGTGATAGCCAGAGTGTTATTTACTTAACTAAAGATCAGATGTATCATGAGAGGACAAAGCACATTGATGTTCGGTATCATTTCATCAAAGAGATAATTGCTCAAGGCAATATTCAAGTGTTGAAGATTGGTACTGAAGACAATCCAACTGATATGTTGATCAAGCCTTTGTGTGCTGGTAAGTTCGAGCAATGCTCGAATTTACTTGGCGTTTGCCGCCTTAGAGTTCAGCCCTTAAGAGGGCTATTGGAGAAGATGAAGATTTCAGCTATTGTTTTCTATTGGAGGAGAATTCAAGCGAAGGTGGAGATTTGTTAAGTTTGTCTTGAATTCTTGACCCGTTTTGAAGAATGACCCGATCCGACATATTTTGATGGCGACCCGAATGGGAAGTTTTCTGAGATCTGTGATTGGAAGCCTGGAGCCCAGCACTGATATCATTGAGCTTGTTGAGCAAGTCATTGTAATTTGGGGGTTCACCCGATGGATCAACCAGCGACTTGGAGGAGTATATAATGTACTATCGTCTTGTTGAGCAAGTCATTGTAATTTGGGGGTTTTCCGAGCTAGGGTTTCAGAGCGAGTTTTCTCGCCGCTGTTTGGGTGTAATCTCTTCTGCATAGTGAAACATCTACTTCTTCGCCCGAGGATGTAGCACACATAAAAGTGTGTGAAACTTGTTAAATCTCTGTGTATTATGTGGATCTGTCTTTGTTTATTTTCGTATTAGTTGGTGTTTGCACTAACAGAAGTCTTACCATGAAGACATGGAAGACCCAAGTCGTGGAACGTCGACAAGGGCACCAATGGCCATAACTACTTCCTACAACAAGGAGGCTGAGTACATGATCATTGATCAAGTCATTCGGAGATGAGTACCTCCTAAGAGGGAGTACTTAGTCAAGTGCAAGGGGCACAGAGAACGAGGCATGTTGGGAAGTTGGCAACTCTCTATGGAAATTCCAAGACCATATACAAAGGTTTCATGAAGAAGACACGACAAGGACATCGCCGACTTAAGTGGGGGAGAGTGTCACAACCCGCCCAACAAAGGCCCCACGAGCCAAGCTCACAGCCCATGGACTTGGTTCATTGGGCTAGGTAGGTTTCTAGATCTTTTTACCGAAGTGTAGGAAGTTTAGATACTTAAAGAGATGTCCTTTCTCTAGACAATTCTACCATTGTGTGGGGTAGTGTAAAGAGACTTCTAGAAGCAAGGAAGAGTCTAGAGGTTAGTTGTACATAGCTAAGAGAATGGGAGAATTCTAGAATTCTCCATTAAGGAGGTGGGAAGTTTCTAGTCTCCTTAATTGGAACATTCCTAACCATTGGATGAAGGACAAGTGTAAACATCTAAGCATTCTTTGAGACCTTGGTTGCCTATAAATAGGAGTGCCTCATTTAGCTAAGGCACTAAGCAAGTGAGCATTCAAGCATTGTACTGAAAGCTCTCTAGTGTAATACAAAGTTCTTTCACTCAAACCCTCTAGTGTTCACTACTTCCATTCCCAACTCCCTTAAGGAACATAGTAAGGCTGACTTGGTGCTAGCAAGAGTGCTAAGTGCCGTCGCGGTTTCTTAGGAAGCTCTAAGGCCATGACAAGAAGCTCAAGTTCATAATGGCCTCCAAAGCTATTCAATACATCAGTAGATCAAGGCTGGAGAGGCAAGCTAGTGGGTCTTACACACCAACCCCTGAACAGTCATTTAGCATTTCTAAGCCCATAGATGTGCTTGAGACCGTCACTAATGTGGGGGATGAAACCTGCACAGGGCAATGTAAAAAATTTATGGTACAGCCAAATTGGAGAGAAGCATTCATTCATTGCCCCACATACCGGAAGATCATACTTATAAAACATGCTTGACTGATCATGTCTTTCCTCTATTTTTGTTTTATGTATGATTGTAATATTGCATTTTGTGGTTTTTTTTTTTAGGAATGATTTTATGGATGACTGTACTATTTTTTTTTTTTTTTTTTTTTTTTGGGTGGGGGTGTGGATGGTTTATGGATGATTGTACTGTTACAGTACTTTTATAGTTTTCATGAATGACACTTGAATGACTTACGAATGGTCGAGCCATTGGCTTATTTAATTTACTAATTGAGTACATTTTTAATGAGACCCTAGGATTTTGTTGTGGTAATGAATCATAGTGATCATGTGCCTAGTGCACACACGAATGAGATTGATAGTGACAATAAAGAAGAAGATATTGCAATGTGTACGATTCTACTACTCTGCATATTGTTAACTACACACTAGAAAGCCTATTCAAGGTAATGCATTGACAAGCACCGAACGGTTACATGAGCTCTTGCATAGACATGTAGATAGGTGTTATGAACAATACAAGATAGAACAACATATCTTCCTCAACTTCTGTATCTTAATGCGACAATGTGGGTCGTTGAAAGATAGTTGGTCTGTAGAGTTGACAAGCAACTAGCAATGTTTATTAGTACGGTTGATCATAAAGATCGGTTCAAAGAGATATCAGAACACTATCAACATTCCTCAGAGACCATCTGTAAATAAAATACGTACTGAGGGCTAACATTGTAATACATTTGTCTGAAATTTCCAACTAGCTAATTTATAGAATTCTGAAGGTTGAACATGTTAGGATTCCTTGAATTATTCTAGCCATGGCTCTAATACTAAATAATGGACATCTAACCACCTAATGGATAGGGTTTAGAAACAAGCAAAAAACCAGAGTCGCATACACGGGACTAACAGATTCAAGAGAAATCAAATATCAGCAAAAACAACTAGTCAGATGTGGCCAGAAATATGGTCGAATAAAATAATATTAAAATGTTACAGCAATCCAAATGGTTTGACTCTCAATTATTAAGAAATCGTAATAGATAGGGTTTAGAAACAAGCAAAAACCCAGACTCGCATACGAGGGATCAAGTCCCAGATTCGAGAGAAATCAAATATCAGCAAAAACAACTAGTCAGATGTGGCCAGAAGATATGGTCGAATAAAAGAATATTAAAATACGAGAACAATCCAAATGTCTTGATTCTCAATAATTAAGAAATCCTATTTGAGGTAGGATAACTAAAGAACCAGAATATGGTGGCCGATTGTAGAATGTTCAGAACAGCAACCATGATGATCAGAATAGAAGATAAGTATCAACAAAGACTCAGTAATAACAGCTATATAAAATTCTAAAAATAGAACCCGAAACAGAAACCATAACTTGAAGTTTTAAGAAATCATACCTAAAAGTTGATAGGAAGATGGAAACTTTGAAAAAGAAAATTAACTAGAACAGAACTGAGATGCTAAATTGAAGTGTAACAGAAAACATAAGAGGAATTAGAGTTGAGCAAGACAAAAAAATAAGATCTGATCTTTGAAACTGATAAAAAAAAGATAGAGAAGATGGAAGATATGTGACAAAGGAATCACCACCGTAATTGATGCGGATCCGGATTTTACAATCGGAATCGGATCACCTAGGGCCCACTTAGTTGACAAATAGCATAAATTTCATAACCAATGGCAGTCTTGTAATATACCAGAATTCTCAAAGGGCTATTGACAACTAAAGAAACGAAGGGATTTTAAGGAATTTTTCATTTATTTGTTCAGGGACAAACTAGGAATGGCAACAGCTTGGTGGCATAGTGTAATAAAGAGGGAAATGGGGGGCAATCATATGGGAATAAGAGAAAGGTAAGACTTACACAAATGGAAAAAGAGATAAGGACAAAAAAAGAAGATGACAGATTAGTAAGTGGAATAGTGCTTTGAAGACGAAAGGGTATTCCTGGAATGGACAATAACTCAATGGCAATAGACGTAAGGGCAATAACTATGGGAGTAAGATTAAAACGGTTTTAAACAACTAACAATGGGTTGTCTTCAACCTTGGATCAGAACAGGGGCGGAAGAGATGGGAGGACTTCAGACCGATGGAGCTTCATCAAGAGAGTTCGGTTTGGGCTGAAACTTCAGTCGAAGGGTCGCAACAGCAAGTTTGCTATGAATCCAGCCCCAGATCAGAAGTGTTTTTTCGAGCCTGCAACTATGTCTGGCAGTGACAAAGCTCAGATCTGAATCTGATTTTGATTTCTCACCAGCAGGACCAAACTTTGGAGGAGATCATCTAGCGTTTGTCTCGCCTAGGAGGTAGCAACCTTCGGTCCAAATCTCAGACCTGAACGATGGATTTTCAATGTTCAGCAAACACTTTCTGTACACCTGAGATCACCGCCCAGAACAGAGCATGGACAGCAAGCAAAAAAGGAAAAAAGATAGAGAAGAGAAGGTCAGGGAAGGGGAGGGAGTTCCACACAACTCATGGCAGCCATAGCTTTAACAAAAACAAACATTCAATTCTCCAAAAAAACTCTAAATCTCCATCATCTTACAAGACTAATATAAAAGAAAAAACAAACATTCAATTCTCATCACATCCATGTTTCCCATCCTTGTTGTCTTTCCTGGAATGGTCTTGAAGATGTTAAACACCTCTTTTTTTATTGCCCTTTTTCCACCTCTGTCTGGAAAAGAGTCCTTACCCATTGTTGGTCTTCCAAGAGATTCCCCCTTCCCCTCTCTAGAGAATGGATTTTGATTGACATGACCTTTGCAGGCAATACCATATGCGACAATTCTGGAAAACTAGCCTTCGGGTTGGTAATTAACCACATTTGGATGGAAATAAATCTCCGTAGATGGACTTCCAACCCCAGGTTTTTTGACAAGATTTGGAATGCCATCTACTTCGAGGACTCCTCCCAACTTTCTCTCATCCTGCCCTCCCGGTTGTTAGTTCCCCCAGGAACAATCTCATTTTAACCTCTTGGGGTTTTATCATCTTCTATTTTGATTCCCCCCCCCCCTTTCTGTGGGTTGTAGGCCCTTACGTTGATTTTTTCTTTTTTCTTTGCCCCTTGGGGCTTGCATAGTCCTCCCTTCCCCCCCCCCCTTGAATTTCTTATTCACCCAAATATATATATATATATATAGGAAAAAACAAGAAAATTAATGAAGCTAATTGAAAATGGAAACCACTCTAAATTAGAAACTAAAATCCTACTCAAATAAACTTGAATCCCAAGCTAACATAAATTGTTCCAACTCTAAAATGGAAATAAATCAAAGTCAAAAGGTTACTAGATAATCCATTGCCCAACTGCATCAGGAATTCTACCGAATCACCCCAGCAGAAGAACTCGGAATCTCACAGAACCAAAAGGCATCAGCCAACATATCATTCATCAAAAATCGTGGGGCAATAGAGCTTTACATCCTATTTATAAAAATAAATAAAAAAATAAAATCTAAACCCTGATGATAACTAGTCTAGGAAAGCCTGAATCTAATCATCAGGAAAAGAAATAAAGTAGAAACAAAACAGGAAACTCCCATATACACACCCTAGAAATGGAGAATCCTAAGAAACAATGACTCTTAAAAACTGAAGAAAATAAACTGAAATTGCGTATTGGAAATAGTATTCTAGTCCAACCTGATCATAGGCTACGAATGCGCACAATGGGTGTAATCCAGGACTGTTTGGTTCGGTTTGGTTCATATGGCTCAAACCAACTCTCGCGGTTCAAAAAATGGTCCAGATCTGGCTTTCAAGATACCAGAATTCATGGTGTTAATTGGACAAGTTTTTATGGCCTGTAGTTGTAGTTTTCCTGAATTTCAGGAACCCTATCTTGTGGGGCCAATTTGAATATCTTGAGGGGTTCAAGATCTTCTCCATATCATGGGTTATTCTAAGGAGTTTCTTTCCCTTTTATTTTATTGTTAAATAAATCTAGATGTTAGTTTTTATTTCAGTGTAGGACTCTCCTCTTTTTTAGCAAGAGGTTGCCTTATCTATTAGGAGGCTTTGGGATTCAGGACAAGCTCCGAGAATGCCGCTTAAGGTGGTATTGTTCAAAGGAGGCCTTGGGATGCTCCAATATGGAGTAATCAAATCCAGATGGAAGGAGCTAGAAGAGCTAGAGGCAGGCCTAAAATGACCACTGATGAGTTGGTAAGGTAAGACATGCAGAAGCTAGGTCATGACCCTAGTATGACATCAAACAGAGCTGTTTGGAGGACAAAGATCCATGTTGCAGACTGCGTTTAGGTGGGATGACCCGTAGGTGTTGCAGTGCCTAATTTATTTTCTTGATCATCCCCCCCCTTGCCCCCCCCCCCTTTTTTCTCTTTTCTACCTTTTATCTTTTTCTTTGACATATCCATGGAGCCGACCCACGTAGTTGGGAAAAGACTGAGTTGTTATTGTTGTTGTTGCCTTATCTATTAGGTTGCTATCAGATGGTTGAGAGAAGATAGAATACCTTCCAAAGCAGGAATTAGGGGTCAGTTTTGTGTCAATAGACTGCCAACTCAGCCAATTAGTATATTTTTTTTTTCTCTTTTATTTTACAGCTTTATAGATATATTGTAAAGGCTTTCAAGCCCCCACAAATTGAAGAATGAAGTTGGTTTAGTTGCTGGATAAGTGAGGTCAGAAGATAGAATACCTAGACAACTATGAATAAGAGAAATAAAATTCTAATCTAACACCACAATTCTGATTTTTCAGAAAACCAAGAAAACACCAATCCACATGGTTTGATTTGAACCAAAAACTGGTTCAATGGGGAACCGTGGGAAAAATTTTGGACCTGGCTCGGTTCCTCCTGCGAGGGTACTTGGAGTACCATGCATCTGCATCAAGAGGATTACATAATTAAACGCCATTTGGTTGTAAATTTTCAAGGCCAAATATCAAGAGTAAAGCTACACTGTAAGGATGCTTCTAAAAAGAACTCTGTCTGTCTAGCGTTCCCACACCCACACACAGCCGCTCTTTTCAGGAGGGCTGTGAAAAGACACACCGCCCCCCTGAAAACATGGGCTGTGTGTGGGCGTGGGGAATGCTAGACAGACAGAGTTCCTCCTCCCATCAGTTTAATAATGATGCAATGGTATTAAAGATGACCATGCATACTAGACTGAGAAGCCAGTGTAATCTAATTGACAAGTATCATTCGTCAATATTTCTGTTTGAATACTTCATCTACAAATGCCTCTCCCATATGGACTGCTGAAGATAACAAGATACGGAGAAAGGAGCTTTACCTGCTTCTTGCTGAGACTCAGAAAGTGGGAAAAGTCCCGCAAAAGGAAAACCAGGCTCTCCAGGCACAGGGACCTTCTCTAGACCCAAGTTAATGATAGCTTTGGTCCCCTCAGCCAGTGTTCTGCAGCCCTCAAGCCTCTTCAAAGCAACATTAATGTAAAATGTCAAATATATGAGAAGCTTGTCAGCTGAGCTCTGGATATCAAAGTTTCTGAAGAAGACATTGGCACGAAAGAATGTGATTGCTTCATCAATGATGTCAGTTTTATCTGTAAAAAAATTTGTGACCAATAGCTTCAACAAAAACTTGATGAAAATTGCTTCGGCCACAGTTCAAAAAAAATTTATACAAAAATTAACCTTGATCTGAAACTGGTGCAGGACCCTTTATATGGCTTTTCAAAGGAAGCAGAGGACACCCACAAGCTTTTGCTATAGCTTCCTCATTAACAAAACTTGAGTGGTACACCTGTCATGATGACAGTATCTTAGTCTTATTAGGAGTCATTTCAAACAGACAATGGCAGAACAAGTTACTGGACATGATTGAGACTCACAAGGAGTGGTAAGCCTACTTTTGAATTTAACCGAGAGTAGTTTCACACAATGTTCCAGGTTTCGGTTTCAAGCCTGGTCGAAATATGTATACTTTTTTCTGCAAATTGCCAAATTTGGTCCTTAAACTTCTCTGAAACCCTATTTTAGGCCCCTCTAAATATAGTGGAACCCTTAGATATTCAAAAATCAAACCCAAAATGATAGTCCATCAATTTGACTTTGGACCCTTGTACAATAGTGATTTGGCCAAGAAAGCATAAAAATGGGTTTTCCAAGCTTCACTAGCAAAACCAAATGATTCGTTTGAAGTTATGAATACTACAGCCAAAGAAACGTTTTGGCCGAAATTTCGGCGAAACTGTGTACCATGGTTTCACATGTTGGGCTTTGACCACAATTCTACACATTCTTCAAGATCTTTCAAGATATAATAATCAATCAATCCAATTTAAACAGTTCAGTTGACATGTTGCAATATGATATTGCATACTAAATGGATTCACATAAGCAGTTGTCACTAGCCACGTTCCAGTTTTCTGATCATACACAAGAAACAATGTGAGTGGTGGCAAATACCGATCCCTAAATTACAGAATTAGCACCAAAATAAGGGTAATAAGACAAGATCTAGTGTAGGAAAAATTTAGGAGAATTGATCTCCCTCAACAACCAAGCCTCACATAGGGCTAAAACTCTGGTTGAAGTGTGGAACCACACTTAGGAAAAGTCTACCAGTGCCCAAAATATGGCTGAAATCCATCATTGTTCAAAGGGTTCAATTGGCCTTTCAATGGCAGTGGAGAGAACAGAGAAAGCGTACTGGTTTGGGAAGTAGAAGGCTCTGGATGTGAGACTCAATGGAAGGTTTGGCAGGGGGACAATAGGATGAAACAGAGATGGATTGAAGGAGGTATAGGAAGAAATGGACTGAAAGAAGGTCGCAAAACAGGATATTGCAGGGAGATGAAATAGAAGTATCAATCTGACCTGTTAGTGACCAAAATAGCAATGAAACAAAAGAAGATTAAAGCAGCAAACAGTAGCTGTGAGAACACAACTCTCCCGAACATACTAAATTGACTTAACTCCAAATCTAGAAAACTTTCCTAAACTCTTAAGACTTGAAGACCAAGTAAACACAAAATAAAACTCATAGAAACTATTTGAACTGATAATAGAAACTAACCAAGGACTCTAGACACTAAACAAAATAGAAACTAAAACTAGAATCTCGTACAGGACTCGCTACCCCATCATGTGGGCTTATAGAACCGACCCACTACAACAGAAAACCCAAGAATGATTAGCCCAAGACCCATATAACCCATTGGGGCTTTGAGTTCAGACTTGATCAAGCCCAATCAATAAGATTTACACCTTAATTTGCGAGTCTATGCATCATTCAATTAACTTGGTCTAAGCTCTGGCTTCTGGCCCATTCATCCTCTAGGGTTCAGCGAAATAAACACGTACAACGAATCTTTGGAAAGCCATGAACATCTTTACAGTGGTAAAAGACAAAGTGACTGGTTAAAGGAAAAATAAACCAATTATTACTTTGACAATTTGATATTTTACAGACCATAGGAGAGAGCACAGGAAACACAATAGCTGAGAAGTTGAAGTTGCTTGAAAACTCAAGAAAACAAATAACAGTCAAGCAGATGTGCTACATTCTAATGTAGCAGAAACTTCTCATATAATTCAATATCTTAGCAAGATAATCCCCATATGGTTGGCCAATTTATGCTCAAATTTAATAGATAGCACGTTCATTGATATGCAAGAACTGGAAGAGAGAGATAGAGAGAGAGAAGAATGTCGATGAGAAGAGCTTCAAATGGTCAAGATTAAAGTGCACACCATGCAGGATTAATGATTTTGATTATTACCAAGCTACACAACAAGCTTCTAATTTTGATGTACTTCCGGGAATAGCATCTAATTACATCATCTGGGAGCGGCCTAAAGGGAATCAATCATCCTCATTCCAGTTTAAGAATCTAAGGCTCAGAATCCCTATCTGTTGGAACCACCTGTACATCAACTTTGATAGATGTTTTTGGCAATCCAGATGATGTAGATCAAGGCATGAAGAAGAAGAGGACCAGGATAGAATTCAGGGGAAAAATGTACTGTTCACGAATTACTGTTCATGGAACATTTTCATGTGAACAGTGATTTGGGTCCATATTATCCTATTTTATTGCTGATTTAGTTTAGTTTCTATTTTCAATAAGTTTCTATTTTGGTTAGCCTTAGACTCTTAGAAAGCAAGTTTCGGTCAAGTTAGTAAAGTCTTGTGCTGCAAGTTTTGGTTGTTAGTCGGGATTTGTTTCCTTCTTTATTTTCAGTCCTTTTGTTTCCTTTTATTTTGTTACAAGTTGGACAATGTCATTACTCACTATAAATTGTAATGGACTGTTAGTCCTTTCACCACGATTTAATGAAGTTGAATAGAATTTTCTTTCTATAATGTTATTGTCCTGAGAGGCTAGAGGTGAGATACCTCAGGTGAGAGACCCTTACCCCCCCCCCTTCTCCTTTCTTCTTCTTCTCCACTCGATCCTCCTTGTGTTCTCCATAGTTGTCAAGGCATCGCCTAGGTGTCACCAAGGCACCACTTTGGCTTCCAGGCGGTTTGCCTGGAGCCTAGGCGATTGTCGCCTTGTTGTAATGTATGCCGGCTTATATTTTTTACCCTTATTTATGCCAAATACCATTTAAGTACTTAAGATATTATTCATAAATAAGCAAATGCCCCCTATTTGAATCCAATAAAAATAGTTTAATAATCAAATTCCAAAAGGATAAAAAGTCAAACCCCCGGTCCAAGAACAAAAACTGGATTTTTGGTTGTAGAGGGATTTTCAACTTTCGAATATTAAGGTTTTTCTCAATTCTGAAAATTTTATAAATCTTATCATAGTAAAACATTGCTAAAAATCAAAAGTCCAGTAAGATAATCTTCTGTTTTGATGTAAATAGAATTATTTTCATTTAGGCAAAGTAACAACATTCGTATACTTTAAAATAAGTTTGACCGAAACATAACTTTGTCATAACAACTCAGATTTAAGTAATCTTAGACTTGTTGGAAAGCTAGTTTTGTGTTTATACCTAATACAAAAAGTCTCATCTAAAAATAAAATCATTCGACCATTAAAAAATATTAAGAAGAAGAGCATTTCTCTAAATATCAATAAGTCATGTTGATTTTTTATGACTTGATGTGAGTGTGACTGTTGATTTTTATGACTTGATGTTGCTTAACGTTGATTGGTTTTTTATGTCATAGGATATTTATTATAACATACAAAATAACTTTAGAAAATAGGGGAAATAAAATATAACACATGGGCGATTTGATCGCCATGGCAACGCCATAGCGGGCGATTCACTGCCAAATCGATTAGCCACCCCTCCACCGCCTTGGGTTGCCATGACGCCGTGACAACTATGGTGTTCTCCCCATTTTGTTTTCTGTTTCTGCCCAACCAGGACAACTGGTTAGGCTCTTGATCATCTTCTGATTCTCCACAAAACCTTCGATTAAAGGCCCTGCAGCACACACAACCAGTCCCTATGATACTGGTTTCCTGGGGAATTCTGGCAGCACGTTGAAGACCAAAGATCTCCAAATCTGTTGGTTCATTAAAGCCTGGCACCATAGACAAGCAGATCAGCCTTGGTTGAGGCCTATTTCCTAAGATCTGAAAATCTCCCTATTGTTGGCCTAATTCAAGAATCAACCCTATTTCTGTTTCAGCCATCAAATCAGGCTCAGTTTCTCAGATTCAACTTCTTTTTTTTTTCTTTTTTTTCTTTTTTTAATAAATTCATTACCAAAAGGAGAGAAAAAACAGGGACCCCAAGG
This sequence comes from Macadamia integrifolia, assembly GCF_013358625.1. Lineage (NCBI taxonomy): Eukaryota > Viridiplantae > Streptophyta > Magnoliopsida > Proteales > Proteaceae > Macadamia > Macadamia integrifolia. The sequence continues at coordinate 1,060,901 of NC_056570.1, read as the reverse complement.
GGGCAAGAGAAGAAACAAATCTAATTACAAAGAGAAGACGACTCTCAAGGGGCAGGGGAGAGCAAAGAAGAGGTAAGGCCCCAAGAGACAACAATAGGCATGTTCCTTGGGGAGGGTGTGATACCCTGGTCTAACACAGTTCTGATTTCAACTGTTCAGAAAAGGAAATGGAAGTGAGAAGTACTTCTGAAGGTTGGTTAGCAGTGGTGAAGTACTTGGAACTTGGAAGCCAAAGATGACCCCATTTGCCAGTGCACCTCCTGCCAAATACACTGGAAAGCTTTTCATGAACAATGGAATCAAAAGTGATAAGTTATTAAATATTTCCTGCGGGGGTTTGGATTGAGCTGGAAAAATTGCATTAAACCTCTGTGGTGCCCACTGTGCTAGTCCCTAGAGCCCTCGACTTACCCAACACATAGAGGTTCTCAAACTATCCATGTTGTACCTAATAGGTCAGATTTCAGTGGGGTCCACCAATGGGAATTAAAAATTAAAGTGATTTTTAGTTTTAAGGTAGTCTAGCCAAACAAGCCCTAAGGCCTATATTGGGCTGTATTATAAAAGGGCATATTCAATTACAGTTCATCATTTTACTGCCAAACTCTGGTGGAGCAGCAATGAGAGAAAGAGAAGGAGGAGAAGAAGAAGGAAGAAGAAAAGAGAGTTGCCTTGGCATTTTGGGATTCCCTAAGGCAAGCTACACATTAGGTAAGCTTCTTCTCCTAGCTTAATTTGGGTAGGGTTCTGAAACTATTAGTATCATGTTAGGAGTTGCATGCATGTAGGAATTGGGATCAGCAATAGCTGCTTAGAGTTGCATATCAGCCTAAGTTGCTAAATTTGCCAGCTTAGAGTGGGTTCAAAGACCCAAACCTACTCTCAACCATCTTTGTGAATTGACCATGCATGTTATTATTGTAGTAATTGGAGTTGAGAATTGCAAATTGAACCAGCCAATTCGAGGTTTTACTTATACTATTAATTCTTGCTGAATTTTTCAAGTGAAAATCTAGTAAATTTCTCAAACTCTTCCTAATTCTTGTGATGTCTTTCTAAATCCATGCTTCCTAATGTTGCCCAGCTCCAAGATAAAAGGTAAATTTGGGGGAAAGCCCAGGCTTGCATCCCAGCAACCCAAAGTGCTGAATTTTAGTTGAGAATTGTGTAAATCCCTCAATTCTCTTTCTTCTCCATGCAATTCCTCCAAATTGGACTCAATTGGAGCTGGAATATGGTACAGCCACGATATTTAGGGCTGCCCAGCTCCAAATGAGTCATTACAAATGATAGAAAGCTCAGGATAAGAGTTGAGTACATGCATGCATTCCAAATCTGGAAAATTCAACATGGTTGTTACTTGGACTAATTGCATGCTGTAATTGGGAAGTAAATTGTATATAATTGAACCCTATTAGATGGCTTAGGATCTCCTTACATTGCTCAGAGCTGGGGTAAAGTAGGTTGTGCTCAGCCAAAGCTGATCAGCCACAGCAAGGCTAGTTGCAGGCTGGGCAGAAAATTCTGCAAAACAAGCCCATCGACAGGTGCTTGCGGCAGGCTGGTGGCTCTGCAACCCACCTACTGGTGAGATGTCTGCAGATTCTGCGACCACTGATTTTGTAGCCAATGCCCTACCCACTAGTGGGTACTGTCACCTACCAGTCACCCATGTCTGGCCCAGTAAAGGGGGTCAGTGCGTGGGGTCTCAGTGAGGCTATAAGGAAGGTCTGCCTGTGACCCAGTACAGGTCTTTATCCGGCTGTACAGAGGGATAGGGCTAATGATTTACTTATATATATACACTAGGGTACTGATGTGCAATTTCCAGGACAAGGGATACTACCTAATGCATCGTAATAGCATAAACCCGACTTAAATGTATGTTAGGTGGATAATAATAAAACGAACAACATCATTACACATTCATAGACTATATGTAACAGCTTGCATGAACCCCATCCATCATTGAGCTAGTTAGAACTCACACCATGTGCATGTTTCTTTTTAGATGATGATGCAGGTACAATCGTGCCCATAAGCAGTGACACCTCCTCCATGGCTGAGTATGGCGATGATTGATGGACACCAAAGGCCAAAGGAATGTAGATTGTGCATGTGATAGTTGTGCCTACACTAAACAATGAGCCGAGGGTGATTCCGCCCATTGCTGTTAATGCCATATTTTTGGATGTTATCATTTTGGATATTATAAGTGTGTCTTGATAATTTCTCTTGAGAAGAATAACACGTTAATGTAATATATTTAATATTTAGCTTTTCCCCAATACTTAAAGTCGACATTGTATATATATACACTCTGATTTCGCTACATTTATTTTAGTTGGTTTGATAATGGACTATGACGGTTAAGGTACTACTATCAGAGATCCTGGTAGAGATAGAGGTCATGTGAGCGTCCTAGTCACACAGCAGGTATCCTAGCGGGAGCAGGGTGTGACAAAGGGTTTCAAACCTCGATGGTGTGTTCTAGCCACAAAATAACTCGTGAGCACTCTCCCCTGCTTCAACCAATGCTATGGCAATGGTAACGTCTAACAACCCCACATTTCCATAGTCAATGTTGTGAGGATGTTATCAATACCCATGTTAAGCTCCCCACTTGACACCCTTAATTACAAACATAAAATGGGCTCATAAAATGCCCCAATACAAGCTCAAGGATTGCATGCAATCACCATATAAGTCCCCCCACAATTAACACAAATGTTGGTCATGTGAAAATGGAAACTTGTAAATGTAGGTTACCTCCCCGATGTAATCCTAGTTGTTTACAGCTCCCTCAATGCATTGATGTCTCTCCAATAAGTCCATGTGTGCTCCCCACGCCAACACTGTCAACTTACCTTCAAGAAGCTCTTCTACACAAGAACCGAAGCTTGAGAGGTTTTGGGGCATCTCCCCTTGAGCAAATACACTTCTTGTAGGTGCATGGAGTCTCTCTAATACTTTCACCTTCCACTCATGCCACACCTCATCCAGAGCATCACCAACATCTTGGTGCCTTCAATGGACCTTCAATAACAACAAGAATGGTGGTTGGGGGACTCAATGCGAATCACACTTCATTTCAAGTTCTCATAAATGTTCTCTTCAATTTTGGGCTTGGGGTTGGCACACACGCTTCTTCTTCTCTTGCTCTCTTCATTTTTCTTTCTCTTCCTCTCTTTTCTTGCAACAAACCACTCCAGATATTCAATAAGCTTTACCCACCTCCTTAGGCCATGACCATGGCTTCAATACATCCATTGGAAAAGGTTGGATGGCTTTATTTCAACTTCAAAGCTCATTTCTTCCCCATTCTTATTTGTTTGTAATTTCAAGGGCTTAGGGGCACTCACCAGCTCTCACTAACATGTCCAGCAGCTTCTTCTCAGTTTTGTGAGCACACACAATTTGAATGGGCTCATTTGGCCTTAAATTGGCCAAGATATGGCCAAATGAAGTTTAGGCACATTTTAGGCATTCCTAGAAAAGATGAAGGAAATTTAGAACCTTTAGGCCGATTTGGTGACGTTACGAACTTGCACTCTTTAAAATTGTAATTGAGATCCTTGTCACGATTTGTCGGCTCAACTGTGGGCCGTCGGATGCACCTCCAAAAACTGGCCTTAATATGAGCCATATGCAATCTACCCCTGAACGGTTGATAAAATGACATAACCCCGCTACTGCCACTCAAGAGCCTTTATTCAATCTAGGTCATGCTTACCATATTTCGCGCCACACCATATTGCGCATCTGATTCTATGAAGAGCCGCACACGATAGATTCCTACATCGGACCAATAGTGCGCCTCGTGTCTGGATATGATAGAGAGGACAGGCTGTGCCTTGTTCTAAAAGTTTCGAAATGGTGTCTTCTGCATTGGGAATCCATCCTATGGTCCCCCAGATTCTAGAAACAACTTAAGGGCCAAAATGCAATCTCAAAGAAAAACCTACCGAGAGCATCGATTTTGTATCACAATCAAAGCCTCATTAAGGCATAAGACCGAACATGTTGTGATAAACTCTATAGTTAACCAATTTTGAGATTTACCTGGTTTCAACCAACAAAAACCATGTGAACCTCATGTGCTAGGCGCCCACACGCTATGCAATAGCACCTCCATGCCTTGGTGCCATGCCAGCAAGCCCCATGGTTGAGGGTACCAAGCTGCCTTGTCCATTCCACATGCTATGCATGACCCCCATTATGCTTGCTGCCTGGGCTGCATCGTCGTACCCTTCGCTAGGCTGTGTGCTATATGGCCACAACCTTGCTGCGCCATGTGGCTCATCATGCTACCACCTCATACAACCTTGCTATGTCATCAAAACAGTATACCTCATCAATGCTTCATGACCATGCCTTCGTTCAAACATCCCTACACATGCATCTCCTCATTGACTCACATCATAACATCACATCCATGTGACCTTTATAGCATGCCATGCAATTCATCAACATAATGCATCACCGCATTGTCCAGGCACTGACTAACATTGCCAAGTCACTCTGTGAACCTTGGGATGCATTTATCACCATCAGTACACATTTGTAGAGCTACAACACCTATGTAACATCTCCAGTACTATCTGACCCTACTAATATAACTCAGTACTTCCTAGTTACTGCCAGATCTCCCAGACACAACCAAGTAGCCAACACATCCAGAAGCCTCTGAACAACTACCAAGCTGACCTTGACTGCCATGTCACTGCCTGCTCTGCTCACTGCCAATGCACTTTGATGCTGCTTCTGCCTGAAGCTTCCAGCAGCTAGCGGTGAAACAGGGCTCGGTTGGGCCGGGTTTTGTGAAACCCCACGCCAACCTTGTGTCCTCTTACCTCAGCCCAGGCCCAAGCCTGCCGAGCTCAACTTAGACCAGCCTAACCTAGCCCTGATTTGGCCAGGCTAGGCAGTGTTGGCCCTGATTGACCCTGATAGTAACTGTGGGAATGATAGAAACTGTATGAGTGATAGATATATGGGTCTCAATTATTTTTGTGATATTAAAAATAAAAAAAGGTAAACACATATGGCATAATATAGCTTGTGTGGAGCTGATCAGCACTCCTTTTCCTCACCTCCCTCACCTCTCTCTCTCTCCTGTCTATGTGTATTATCTTACAGTCCTCCGAAGAGGTTAAAAGTGAATGGATATCAAACAGCAAGGCAAATAAGTTCCAAGGCCAGAGTTTCTGAGTTCAAGCAGTGCATCAATTGAAGACAAATTGTTCCAATCTCCATACATCCTTAATTCGATAGCTAATGCTATACCTTCTAACTCTGCTTGTGCTAGTTTGTCCAGCCTCAATGTCCTCGAGGAGGTTTTCTTGCCACTTCTAAAACTGTATTCACTAATTAGACTGGAGCCCTTCTGGAGTAACTGATTGCTAAACACACAAAATACTATTTCCTTACTTGCTATGTGTTCCCATTCCCTTAAAAAATAGAGAGAGAAGAAGAAGAAGAAGAAGTCCCCAGGCCCTTAATGCTCACCTAATTCCAGGAACTGGTTTCGTACATCCGACATTAATGAACGTTGTTTACAGATATAATATCTATATATTGAGGGCTCCGCATGTTAAGAGTAATAACAGCAAAATAGAGAAGCCGACACCAGTAGCGCAGCAGAATTCAAATTACAGCTTCTTAAATCAATTCGACACGGAAAATTCAGAGACATCAAATAGGAAACAGAATTTTCTCTTTTCAGCAAACCAAAATGGAAAGAAACTAAGACAACGTCAGGAGGGGTGGAAGAAAAAAAAAAAGAATAAATTATAAATTATAAATTATCTTGAAGTACCATTGGCGATTTTGAAGATCGATCTCCTTCTCTATCTCATCCGAAAGAATTAGCGGTGCACAGGCGTGGAGTACAGAAACTAAATAACTCAGATCGAAAAGGAGAGGATGAGAATTCTTGTTATCTCTCTAGATTTTCAGAGTGTCTGTAAAAATGAAAATTATTACAGATTGAAGGAGGAAAAAAAATATGGACAGATTTTAACTTACGTAGTGTAGGACTCAGGGCTTGTGCCGATGGCGAGAGTCGGGGTGGAGAAAGCTGCGCCTGCGAGGTCCTCGAGGCGAGAGACTAGTCAATTAGTCATATTGGTAATTTATACTGTCACCCTTGAGAATGCCATTATTAGAGAGACATCCTCTGCATAATACCAAATTATACTCAAATCTTCTACCGTCAGTTGCTGTTAAATGAGAAGTTGAAATAACTATTTTATCTTTTTGACTAAAACACATGTCCAATTGGACTTTTACTCAATTCCCTCAACTTCTTCCTCATTCACTCCCAGAGCATCTGCGTCAGATTTTGGTTTTGATGGTCCAGTCTGCTCCAAGAGCTCACCTTCTTGCCAACCAATCTTGATCAGTTTAAAAGGATTTGCATCTTTTGTGGAAGTAATCAAGGAAAGAAGAGTAGCTACCAAGATGCTGCTATAGAACTTGAGAGTGAATTGGTAATGCATCTCCAGGACAGACTTCTTTTGCTCTCTCTGTTCTTTCTTCTCTCAAGTTTTTTTTTTTATTTATTTATTTTACTATTCTTATCTTAGGATCTTGATAGAAAATCAATTTTACATCATGGATTTAGCTTTTCTTTGAAGGATTTTTGTTTGTTCATGCTTTCTACTTTGTTAAGCTGAGTTTGGTCTATTTATACCAATTGCGTCATGGGTTTTGCTTCGAGTGTTGGTTCTCTTGAAATGTGTTATGTTTCCTCTGTTCTTAGAGCTCGTTTGATTTTGTTTATCATGTTTCTGTGTCTAGAAACAACAGAAATAGAAAAAAAAAAATTTGTGCTAAGAAACGATTTTTGGAATTGCAAAATGGTGTTTGATTTTTCTGTTTCCTGAAACGTTTTCAATAGTCTAGTCGAGTTCAAAACATGAGTTAAGGAACGACGTTATAGGAATGCAATTCACGAGTGAAGGCATAACGTTAGAGTTGTAGGTATGCTTCATGGAGATGAGTTTTAGAAGGATGAAGGCAATCCGAAAATGTAAGTTTCACACAACTAGGTTGGAATTGCCGCATCTAGATAGTGAGAAGTTTCAACAATGGGTTGGGGTTTGAGTAGGTAGAGTGAAGTATCGGGTTTTTCACATTTTTTTTGCTCCCACTTGTTTCTAAAAATAGAAAAACAAGTCTAACTTGTTTCTCCATTCCTGTTTCCAAACACAAAAATAGGCATAAATTTCTATTTATGTTTCTAAAAACAAGTGAAACGAAACAGAAAAATCAAACGGTTTTTAGGGTGTGTTTCCGTTTTTTAGCACAGAAAAACGGAAAAAACCGTTTCTGGAAACAAAATTAAACGGGCCCTTAGTTTTCTCAAATTGTTCAAGCAGAATTTCCCCTTTCTGTAAGTAAGTTAATGAAGAAACCGTCCACATTTGGTCTCCCACATAAGTAAATGTACTTTCATGGATAACGCTCTCTATTGAATCGGTTCTTCATTAGGAAGAGGAAAATCAAATTTGTATTCACTTTTGTCTAATTTGTTGTCTTGGTTGTTGAAGGTTGCAAGGAACATTGATTTGGTTTATGGAGGTGGAAGCATCGGCTTGATGGGTTTGGTTTCACAAGCTATTTATAATAGCGGTCGGCATGTACTCTGCCTCAGGTGAGCTTCTTCTCTTGTACGGAAAGTTCTGTAAAAACAGATAATACAGATTGGACGGAAAATTTGTAGTGGTGTGAGCCTTTGGAGTAGTTGTTTTTTATTTTGTTTCTTAATCACAACCACAACTGACTTTTCTCATGTTATTGTCTTCTCGTAGAGTTATTCCCAAGATGCTCATGCCTTGAGAGGTCGAGATGAAACCACATTGATTTTGTTTTTTAATCAAATTTGTATTCATTTTTGTCATTATCTTCTCGCAAAGCTAAAACCATATATGATTTTTCTACCATAAAAAAAAAAAATCCGATTTTTAATTTTCTTTTTAGGATTAGAAATGGCAATGATGAAACCAGAGAGAAGGGGATAGAGATGGGGGAGAGGTTTCATTTTTTAGCTTATTCTCTTTGGTTTTCAGGGAAAGGAAGAAAACAAGAGAGAGAGAGAGAGAGAGAGAGAGAGAGGTACTTCATTTGCAAGGTATTTTGGTATTTAAATAAATATATATATATATATATATACTAGCTGACATCAGCATATAAGGTATATTCTGTAACAACGACTGATGGTAGGGGTCTGAGTATAATTTGGTATTATGCAGGGAGTGTCTTTCTAATATTGGCATTCTCTAGGGGGTGGCATTGTAAATTACCCTATTCATAATGGTCGGTCTCCCCCTTCGGCCTTCCCCTACTTGAGCGGGTTGGGAGCTGTCGCACCAACCAAAGTTTTTCAACCTTTACCCACACTAAGGACCAGAAACCTTAGCCCAAGCCTTGTTCGGGGGTGGATAAGGCCCAATAGGGCCAAACTCTGTGAGACCAATACTAATTGTATTGTCACGACATCTACACTCTACCACATCACTATTGAAACTAATGTCAACACCATGTTGACAGCACATACATGCCACATTCAGTGTGTGTACAAGAGTTGGATTTTTACGATATGGACATCAACAAATCAGGGTATGTAAACAAGATGTTTTGAAAACAACCTTTAGAATTCATGGAAGACATTACGGCTGCATTTAGTAGTCATTTTGTTCCAAAATTAATGTTTCGTGTGTCAAAATTTCTCGTTTCTGGCCTTTTCTTTTTTTTAATCCCATTCATTTAAAAAAAAAAAAACTAAAAAAAGAAATGTGGACACCAAATGGAAGATTCGGTTTCCTTGTTCCCGTAAAATGATGACTACCAAACGTAGCCTACAAGTTTTTGGTGCTCCTTCCACTTTTCAGGGTCTAGTGAATGGCATTTTTAGGCCCCACCTGTGATCATTTATATTTATGTTTTTTGATGATATATTGGTGTACAATAAAATGTTTGGAGCACTTGCAACTGTTGAGGAAATTAATCCAAAGGATCGTCCCCTCACGGTGATTATCCAAATACAAGTTTGGTTGTTAAGAGATTAATTATTTGTGGCATTTCATTTCCAACCAAGGTGTTATAGTGGATCCTACTAAGGTTGAGTGCATGTTTGAATAACCACTATTGTCAACTCCATCACCTTTACATGGTTTCCTTGGATTGACAGGTTATTATCATAAATTCATCAAGGACTAAGGTAAGATTGTTGCCTCCACCTCACATCAATGCACAAGAATAATAACTTCACATAGATTGAAGAAGCTAAGCTTGCTTTTAATGAGCTCAAAGAGTCAATGTCACAACCTCTTGTGTCTGTATTACCTAATTTCTCACAACCCTTCGTGGTTGAATGCAATGCATCCAGACGAGGCGTGGGCATTGTTTTGATGCGATCTGATCAGTCTATAGCTTTCCTTAGTCATGCCTCGAAGGGCAACCATTGGCTACTCTCAACATATGAAAATGAACCATTAGCGCTTACAATTGCAGTGCACAAATGGAGACACTCTAGGCCATAAACTCATCGCAAGGACTTGTCAGAAAAGTTTAAAGTACCTCTTTGAGCAATGTATAACTACTATAGGTCAACAAGAATGGCTCATCAAATTACTTGGTTATAAGTACCATGTCAAGTACAAGGGAAGGAGAGTGTTGTTGTTGATGCTCTTTCTCGATGGGCTAACAATGCTAGTTTACGAGTTCTGTCTGCTCCACTACCCAATTGGATCGATGACATCAAGTCTATAAACCACACAAAAATTGATATTATAAAGTAAACTACAAAGTCAACAACAGACATCTGATTCCAACAAATATGTAATATGATGGCATCGTAATTCATAAGGGCAGGATTTATGTTAGATCAGAATCACCATTATGTTTCCTTATTCTCCAAGAATCACATAATGCTCCTACAACTAGGGCATTTGGGTTATCAAAACACCTTGAAGAGATTCTGAAGTTCATTTTTTTGGGTAGGGCTTCGTGGTGATGTGAAGAAATGCATTATAGAGTGTGATATATGTCAGAGGCATAAGGTAGAAAACACTGCTAGGTTTTGGGCCACACTAACATGGGTGGTCCATATGGGCCCATATTGGTTCGGCCCACTTTGAGGGATAGGCCCAGCCCAACTATTGTGAGAGTAGTTAGGGTTGGTGGACTTCTATATGTAGACTCTATAGTCCCTGCACTCACATAGTGAGACATAATTTGCTTATAGAGCTGTGGGAGAGATCTGTGTGTGAGACTGCTAAAGACACTAGATGGCTTTTGTTTGTGATTTTGTTCGTGGGACCAATCTTCAAGCGCGAGAAACCTAGATTCATGATCAGCACTTATGGAGGCTTCCCAACCTACACACAGGTACTCCTCTACTCCCATTTATAGTTAATGAGATGGGTGTGTTCCATTAATCATCATATATACGGTAAATCTATATATTTGTGTGTTCTAATTACCGTGAGGAGACAATCCTTCATGTTATTTCCCCAACAAACACATCACCAGCTAAGCTACTACAACCAATTCACCTTCCAGAAAAAAGTCTAGACTGATATTTCTATGGATTTCATAGAGGGACTTCCTCTCTCCCATAAAAATAAGAAAAAATAAAAAATCATAACGTGCTAGGGACATGTTATCTAGGCATGCAAATTCCATCACTTTGGGACATCCTTATTCAACAATAGCAATGGCTCAGCCTTCATTAAACATGTATTCAAGTTACACGGGTTGCCAAGCTCTATTGTGAGTGACATGATCTGATGTTCACTTGTTCTTTTTAAGAGGAACTCTTTCGTCTCCAAGGAACTCAACTCAAGATGTGTACCTCTTATAACCTTCAAAAGGAAAAAAAAAAAAAAAACATAAAAGTTTAAAATTGATGTTTAGAGACATACTTGAGGTGTTTTTGTAGTCATCGTCCCATGAGTGGACAAGGTGCCTTGCTTGGGCTGAATGGTGCCACGACACCACTCACTCTGCCACCAACTATCTCCTTTTGAAGATGTTTATGGGACTCCACTTCCTTCATTACTCTCTTACGTTACATACCAGGAACTACCAAAATGCAGTAAGTGGAAAGTTCATTACAATTTAGGGATTATATGTTGCAAAATCTCAAGGAAAGTCTCTTACATGCTCAAATACATATGAAGAGAATTGTTGATCACCATCACATTGAAAGGGAGTATTTAGTTGGGGATTTTTTTTTTTTTAATGTTTATGGCCTTACCATCAATTTACAATGGGATCTCGAAAAGTTTAAAAGAAATCCTTCCCCAAAGTTTTTCGGCCTATATCAAATAATCAAGAAGATAGGACGAATGGCTTATCAATTGGATTTACAGCCTGGATTTAAATATATACACCCTATGTTTCGTGTCTCTCATTTGAAAAAGAAGTTGGGTGATTTTGTGGTAGTTTAGTCCTTGTCACCTTCTCTATTGCTTGACTACTCGAACACACGTGTTTTAGAAAAGGTTTTGGGATGTAGAATGGTTAAAAGAGATAACTGAGTTGTAATTGAAAAAAGGGAGACAAAAATAGACATAAGAGATGGTCGGATGGTTGGAGTTGTGCTCCAGGGGGACTCTCTGATGCGTAAATCAGTATGGAGCAACAGATGTGAGTTATAGGACCAAGAGAGAAAAAGGGTTAGAGAGAGAATTATCTTTACCTATGTGCTTTGAGCGTTGCCCTTGAGTCGCTACCAAATGAATAATATCTTAACTGCCTGATTATGAGATTCTTCCCTTGTATGTTCTCTTGTGAGTCCCTTTACACGCGACATAGTTAGATTGAGTAAACTCGTAGGGAGGAGAGGCTGGCCTTTCTCTTTGGTCCATTGCCAAGTGGCGTTGTTCTAACAAGATAGTGCCACCTATCTTTAGCATGCGATGATCTTATATGCGTTTGATGCATATCATATGCCCCCACACTTTTTAATCCAACAGGAGGAAAATGGAGTGATAGGGTGTCTTTTTGAACAAGTTTCCTTACTCATCCTCTTAGTGGGAATCCAGTTAAGGTTTCAACTTTTCATTAATAAGATGTGGCAACTTGCCCATCTGGTAGTAGCTTTATGTGGATTGTTATTGCCGAGAATTTGTATGAGGCTGAGCGTCGATCCTGCACAAGCACAGAAGACAGAGGCCCGGAGGTGGCTCCGGGATTAGTCCTCCGACACCCAAGTTAGAGACCCGCAAGAATAGTGTTTTTCCAGGAGTAATGGTGTGAGCCACCTCTGGGCCTCTACCTTCTGTGCTTGTGCAGGATCGACGCTCAACCTTATACAGATTCTCGGCAGTAACAGATTGGCATCATCTATGTGAACGACAGAGCAATGGTGGGGAAAACCAACAATTGTAAGAAAACAAGAGCAGTGCCGAGTATAAATATGAATGAGGGGGAACCTTCAGAATCTCTCCCCCCTTGGCAGACATCGGTGAAGAATGGGGAAACAATGATCGGGAAGGTTTCGCAAGGGACCAGCGCTCGACCGGACAATCGATGCATAGAGATAGTAATCCTCCACCCCCTCCTGGGGCACAGGAATATGTGACTAAGGAGCAGTTCAATGCCCTTCAGGAGAAGTATGACCGAATAGCCGAGACAATGAAGGAGGTCTCCAAGGCCATCTCTCAAAAGACCAATAGAGCAGCGCGAGGCTCCCATGTCCAACTAGAGCGAGTTCAAGACTAGGACCGAAGTAGCTCAGGGTCGATAAGATCTGTCAAAATCCTCGAAACCAAGCAACAAGGGAATGCCCCACACCTAAAGAAAAGATGCGGTGCACCATAGGGGCTAGGCATGAAGAACCACGCCAAGGAGACGGTCAGAGACATGAAGACCTAGGGTTGAAGCAGATGATCCTAGACCTGAATGACAAAATTCGGAAGGTAGCAGAAAACCAAACAGGAACTCGGGTGTCGAACCTCACTAATGACATTGCTCTAGCTGATGAGGTCATGAGGGATCCGCTCCCAGTCGGGTTTCGTCTGCCCAAGTATGACACATATGACAGGCCTGGGGACCCCATCAACATCTGGAAGGCTTTAAGGTCACAATGCAATTCCACCGAGTCTCTAAAAACATCATGTGTCTTGCCTTACCTTTGACAGTTAGAGGAGCGGCAAGGCTATGGTACAATCACCTACCGACGAAATCAATTCACAGCTTCGGTGATTTAAGTTACTTATTTGTGAAGAAATTCTGCAGTAGCCAACCCCTTCAAAAGACCATATTGAACCTGACCAACATCAAACAGCATGAGGGAGTGTCACTACGAAATTACATGAAGCGCTTCTAGTAGGAGAAGATCACTATCAGAGGTTTGGACTTGAAAGAAGAGTTCACGGCCCTGTTGGGAGGTGTCAAAGACAAAGAGCTAAAAATGTCTTTAGTGAAGCATACACCGAGGAACCTCGTTGAGTTGAGGGCTCAGTGCGACAAGTACATTCAGATGGAAGAAACCCTTCAAGCTGACGAAGAAGCTGAAGGGAAGGTGGGGAGGAAAAGGACCTCAATAGGTGATGACAAGCCTTCTGAGGGCAAGAGACGAAAGTCCAAACGTGATCGGGCACCCAGTCCATCGAAGAAGTTTGAAAGATATGTGCCCCTAAACCGGAGATGGACGGACGTGCTAATACAAATAAAAGAATCTCCAGAAGCCAGAGGCATAAAGTGGCCAGGGAAGATGGGACGACATCCTGAGAGGCGCAACATGGACAAATATTTCCACTTCCACAGGGACCACGACCACAATACCGAAAATTGTTGACACCTGAAGGGAGAAATAGAAGGAATGATCCGAAGAGGATATCTGGGCTGATTCGTAGACCGCGAAAAGGAGGATGCCCAAGACGACAATGACCGCAAGGATAACCGCCAAAGAGACGGTAGAGGCCGCTGTGAAAAAGGGGGCCAGACTGCAGAGGTAATAAGGAACGACAAAGGTATCAGACACCCGATGAAGCTGAACATCACCCCCAAGATGATCATAGAAGCCCAACCAAGGTTATAACAACTATCGGTGGAGGCTTTTCCACTAGAGAAAGTTCTATCTCGGCCAGGAAAGCAAAGGCCTATGCAAGAAGAGTGTATGTGGCTGAATGGTCAAACAAGAAGGCAAAGACGGGGACGGTTATCTCCTTCTCGAATGACGATCTGGAAGGGGTGCAGATGCCACACGGCGATGCCCTGGTAATCACCATGACCCTAGCCGATTGCAGAGTTAAAAGGATCTTGGTGGACAACGGCAACTCAGCTAATATCCTCTTCCTCGAAGCTTTTCAGAAGATGAGCCTAGATAGAGAAAAGTTAAAGAAGGTCGAACACCCATTGTAAGGGTTCTCGGGTGCCCCGGTCAAAGTAGAGGGGCCGGTCAAATTACCAGTAAGGGCCGGCACCGAAGATTGCCAAGTAACAATCATGATCAACTTCCTAGTAGTGGACATCACTTCAGCGTACAACATCATACTAGGAAGAGTTGGCTTAAACCTGCTAAGGGTCGTCGTCCCTACACCACACCTCAAGATGAAGTTCCCAACCAAGAACGGGGTTGGCAAATGTCAAGGTGATCAAGAGACGTCCCGAAAGTGCTACGCCACCACCTTATGGGGAAAAGAAAATGCAGGCAAGGCACTCCTGATAGAATATTTGTGCGATGACACCAATTATCAGAGGGGGGAACTGACTGAGGAGCTGACACAAGTTGATGCCGAAGAAGGGGATAACACTCTCCAATTCCAAGTTGGGGCCCTAATGCCAAGGCAACAACGAGAAAAGCTCGTCTCTTTTCTCCGAGACAATTTTGAAATCTTCTCCTGGTCAGCCTTGGACATGCCTGGAATAGCCCGAGAGGTAATAGAGCATCATCTAAGTGTTGACTCAACTAAGAAGCCGGTACAACAGAAGAAGAGGACCTTTACCCCTGAGAGGCAGCAGAAGATAGATGAAGAGGTTGCCGAAGATAAACCTTCTCATCAATGCCACTTCGGGACATGAGGTGCTGAGCTTCATGGATGCGTACTCAGGGTACAATTAGATCAAGATGTGTGAAGTCGACATTCCAAAGACATCCTTCATAACCGAAGGGGGATTGTATTGCTATGAAGTAATGCCCTTTGGGATAAAAAATATGGGGGCCACTTACCAAAGGTTGGTGAATAAGATCTTCAAGGGGATAATTGGCAAGACCATGGAGGTGTACGTGGATGACATGCTTGTGAAAAGCCTGAAGGCAGAACACCATATCAGAGACTTAAAGAAGGCATTCCAAGTATTGAGGCAATACGGCATGAAGCTGAACCCAACGAAGTGTGCATTCGGAGTAGCATCGGAAAAGTTCCTTGGCTTCATCAACTCGGAGAGGGGGATTGAAGCCAACCCGATGAAAATACAGGCCATTCGAGATATGAGGTCACCTCAGAATGTGAAGCAAGTCCAAGAGCTGATAGGTAGAGTCACCGCCCAAGGACGTTTCATGTCTCAATCAACTAATAAATGCCTTCCTTTCTTCAAAACCTTGAAGGGATCCAAAAAGTTCGAGTGGACGGAGGAATGCGAGAAGTCCTTTGAACAGCTGAAGGAGTACTTAGTGACGCCCCCACTACTAAAGAAGCCAAACACTGGGGATACCTTGCAGTTATACCTAGCTGTATCGGCAGTGACGGTAAGCGTCGTACTGATAAAAGAAGAAGGAAGACAACAACGGCCAATATACTATGTTAGTCAAACACTTTTGGATGCAGAAACAAGAAGCAGAAAGATGAAGAAGGTGGCATACGCCCTGGTGATAGCGGCAAGAAAGCTGAGGCCCTATTTTCAATCACACGCGATATGCGTTCTCACGGACCAACCCCTAAAGATGACACTGCAGAAGCCGGATATGTCCGGTCGCCTGGTAAACTGGGCCATAGAGTTGGGAGAATTTGATATTCAATACAAATCGAGAACCACGATAAAAGCACATGCCCTAGCAGACTTCATAGCCGAGATAACCTCCCAGATGAACCCAGGGGGTTATCGAGGCTCTGGCAAAAAATACTTGGATATTGTATATGGATGGTGCATCCAACAGAGCGGGAAGCGGTGCAGGGATCATACTAGTTAGCCCCAAAGGATTCAAGATCGAGTATGCCCTACGATTCGACTTCAGTGCCTCTAACAATAAAGCTGAGTATGAAGCACTGACAGCCGTAATTAATTTGGCACGGGCTTTGATGGTGTAGGAGTTGGTGGTGCACAGTGAAGTGAATGGAGAGTATGAAGCCAAGGAACAAAGGATGGCTGAATACTTGAAGACGGTGTAAGAGAAAGTGGCATCCTTCAAGGAGTTTGAGATAAGGTAGGTGCCGCGGGCGGAGAATGCCAGTACAGATGCATTGTCATAGTTGGCCACCTCTGACTTCACAGACCTCGAACGATCAGTGTATTTTGAAGTGTTACCCCAACCAAGCATCGAAAGTGCCCAAGAGGTGTTACCCGTTGGTGAGAATGGCCATAGCTAGATGGATGCCATAATCAAGTACTTGAAGGAAGGGGTGCTCCCCGAGGATAGGGAAGAGGTGAGGAAGGTACGAATGCGGTCAACACAGTTCCTATTGAAGGACGAGACGCTGTATAATATAGGGTTCACCACACCATACCTCAAGCGCCTGGACCTTATCGATGCTGAATATGCACTCTGAGAAGTACACGAAAGGATATGTGGCCAACATCTGGGAGCCCGGGCCTTTGCCCACAAAGTGTTGAGGTAGGGCCTATTCTGGGCGACCATGAGGAAAGGCCTAGAAGAGTTCGTTAGGACGTGCGTTAAGTGTCAAATGTTTGCCCCTGTCCCTCGGCAGCATGCTACCGAGCTTTCCTCCCTATCAAGCCCAATACCATTTGCCATATGGGGAATAGACGTCCTGGGCTCATTCCCCCTAGCCACGAGGCAAAGAAAGTTTGTTGTGGTGATGGTAGACTACTTCACGAAGTGGGCCGAGGCCAAAGTACTACGATATCTGAAAAGAATATAAGGGACTTCTTCGACCACAGGAAAACATTCGTCGGTTACCCATTGACCAACAGGTTGACAAAGGTAACCAATGGCACCCTGCTCCAAGGAATAAAGAAAATATTGGATGATGCCAAGGGGTTATGGGCAAAAGATCTAACAACATAATTCGGGCTTACTGCACAACTGAAAGATCCGCCATTGGAGAAACACACTTCAATCTAACTTACGGCACCGAAGCTGTGCTCCCAGTGGAGGTACGAGCCATGACCCATCGAGTTTAGTACTACGATGAAGGAGAAAAGAATAAAGGGCTTCGTGCTAATCTAGACCTCCTGAATGAAGTATAAGAAGCCTCGCAAGAAATGATCGTAGCCTACCAGCTAAAGGTTGCGAGGCATTACAATTCAAAAGTCCGAAGGAACGAGTTCAGAATGGGCAACCTCGTCCTAAGAAGGGAGGAAGTATCAGACCCGAAGCATCAAGGAAAGTCAGCTCCAAATTAAGGACCTTACAGAGTCACCAGGATAATACGACCAGGGTCTTATCACCTGGAGACTATGGGGGGAGAAAGGGTACCCCGATCATGGAACTCGAAGAACTTGAGAAATTCTATCAGTAGCAGTGGCGTGCACATTTATATGCTTGCTTAGTCGTTTTGTTAGTCATTTTTCCATTTTACACTTAATGTTTGCGGCTTCTTAAACACTTTCAATTTGCAGTGTTCCATCCCCGAGGGTTTCAGGGGATTTTTTTTATACAAGCTGGTTTACGGCAATCGATTCTAGGTAATAGTTGGGGATAAAAAAGTGTACCTCGGTCGGGTGCTCAACCCAAGGCCGAGCAGACCAGGCCGAAGGTCCAAGGCTTTGTTGGGTTCTCCGGCCAAGGCCGAGCAGATCAAACAGAAGGTCCAAGCCGAAGTTCATTGTCTTTCCCTCAGATTGGGGACTCATGCCAAAGCCAAGATAAACTGATCAAAGGTCCACATCTTAGTTGCATCCCTTAACCTTCGGACGCGAAGGAAATAGTCTTAGTTGAATCCGAGTGGAAACCCAAGACTTGGTAAACTACTTATGAGGGAGCTTCGGCTTTCATCATATCGAAAAGCGTGCCAGGGCATTCTCTGTGCTTCGGATAGCCCGAAGCACAAATTATACTTGGCAAAAATTGGCATAAAAACTTCGGCCTTCAACCTTATCTATGGGCCAAAGGCACCCTGACGGTCCTGTGGATTCGAGTCTAAACGATGGAAACGCAAGAAAGAGAGGGAACGAAGACAATGTGAAAAACTAGAAGATCCATAAGTTCATTCATATAGGCTCGAAGACTAAAAATACAAAATGGCCCGAAGGCCGAAGTTATAAAAAAAGGGCCGAAGGCCAAAGTAAAAAAAGAAGTGCCTCATGGAGCATCTGCTGGGAGGATGGCCTCATCCTTGATAGGGTCGGTGACATCTTGATCAGAGTCTCCATGCCCAGGAGTCAGAGCGACCTCATGAGACAACTGGATCCCCTTTCCCTCATTGCCACTCTCTCCGTCATCTGCGACCTCGGTGGCAGTTGGAGCTGTGCCAACATCCTCTTCCTCGAAGATGAGGCCACTCCCCTCAAAAGATATCTCGGGGTGATGTTCGAGGACCCAGCCTCGAACGTCAGTAGCACCCATGATAAATCCAGGGGCAATGGCACGCTTGACCACCTACCAAAAATCCTCAGAATCCTTGTAGTTTTCGATGGCTCGGGCTTCGTTTTCCTTTAGTTTTACGGCCATCAGCGCCTCTAGCTCCTTGAGCTTCCGATCGGCCTCCAGATGCTCCATCTTCTCCGGGAGGATTGTACACTCCTTGTCGAGGGCCGAATTCTCGAGCTCGGAGACCTCAAGTTCCCGGGCCAGGGCCTCTGCTTGAATAGTCAGCTGGCCCACTTAGTTCTGAGCCTGAAAGAGATCAACAGTTAGAAAAAGATCATAATGAAAAAAGAAAAAATTCAAAGCCGAAAGCTAAAGATTACCACTGCCATAAACACACAAGTGCTGGTGACCATGGCCTTGGTCCCCTGGCTTTGGGCCTCGATGGCATCTTCAGGCAGGCTCCCCTTCTACATGAGCTCTTGGGCAACTTGCCCGATGGACAGTGTCTCATCCTCCTTAATGGACCACCGAGGGACGAAACCTACTTCAGCTCGAGATTGGCTCGCTCTTGGGCTTCGAAAATCAATATCAGGAGAGGCAGTCCAAGGAGGGGATATACCGCGTCTGGGGCTGCTAGAGCCTGGATGGCATCAACAATGGGACCGTCAGCTCTGGGTTTCATCTTTGGGAGGGCATCAGAAGTAGAAGCCCCACTCTTCTTCCCCTTCTTCTATTGTCTTTGCTGGGCATCTTAGGCCTTGGCTTCCCTCAGTTGCGCCTGCCTCTCGGCCGTGGCCGCCCTGGCTTCTGCTCTAGAGAGTTGCACTGCAATGAAGATGGTCAAGATCAATAAAAAGAAAACACAATCTGAAGCAAAAAACAGTCTCGGGCAAACCTAGGACTCACCCGGGCTAAGCCTGAACCAGAATAGAAAGGCATCCAATTGGAGGTTATTGGGCTCGACAGGGCGACGGAGTGTCTTGTCCTTAGCAATCGACAATGACTCTGCATCTATCCCGAAGAGGGCAGGTGCAGAGTTCATGTCCTTCAGATCAGGGATGTTCCAAGTATTACCGAGGGGGAACCCCTCGAGCGCCCTCACAAAAAAACTTTAGCTTCTAACCGTTTATTGTGGTCGGGTATCGGTTCAAAAGCTGGAGATCCTTCCTAGGGCAGAAGTAGTACCAGCCCGAATCCCTCTTACTAGAACCGAGAGATAGATAATTGAGGAAGAGAGGAAGGGAGAGGGGTCTCCCCATTCAGGAGAAGAAGATTATAAAACTGAGAACCTGTCGCCACCAATTTGGGGTAAGCTGAGTTGGACAGATGCCATTGTGCCAAAACACTTGGCTGAAGAAGGGATGGAGAGGAAGCCGAAGCCCAGCCTTAAAGGCATCCCGATAAAAGCAAAGCTCCTCAGGGTTTCGGTAGCTAGCTCTATCCTCGGGCCTCGGTATCCGAAGGATGAACTCGTCTAGGATACTACAGGAAGCACGAAGCTCCACTAGTTTATCTTCGGTCATGATGGACACAATGTCCTGGCCTTAACTACCAGGGACTCATTTTCCTGGGCTCGGGACTTAGGAAGCCCCTCCCTGATACCTTCACCACTCATGTCACTGGCGGTGGAAGAAGAGGAGGCACCCGAAGATGTGGGTGTGGAGGGCGAGTCCGAGGTCATCCCTAGAATCCGCCCGGGACTTTGGTGCCTAAACGCGGCACCCTTGGAAAACGAGGGACCACTACTTAAAGAACTAGACATTAACTTACTTCTGAAATCACTATGGCCGAACCGAAGATCAAAGGATGATTAAGGATGAAGGACGAAAGGTCTGAGAAATGAGGAGAAGATGATAAAATGAGAGAAAGTGACACTATCTGTAGGCAAGGGGGCGGCGATACGACTCCCCAGCCTCATTAATTACAGTACACGTCATTTGTGTGACATTCCCGAAGCACATACAAGCAAAGCACATGAGCGAAGTACCGTACCTCGGACCACACCTCGGTTTGGGGGCTCAGGTCAAGGCCAAGCATACCTAACCGAAGGTCAACACCTCAGTTGGGGGCTCATGCCATGGCCGAGCATACCTGACCAAAGGTCAATATCTCAGCTAGGGGCTCAGGCCAAGGCCGAGCAAGCTTGACCAAAGGTCCAACACTTTGTTGGGGGCTCAGGCCAAAGCCGAGCAGACATGACCGAAGGTTAACACCTCGGTTGGGGGCTCAGGCCAAGGCTGAGTAAACCTGATCGAAGGTCAACACTTGGTTGGGGGCTCAGGCCAAGGTCGAGCAGACCTGATCGAAGGTCAACACCTCGGTTGGGGGTTCAGGCCAAAGCTGAGCAGACCTAACCAAAGGTCAACACCTTGGTTGGGGGCTCAACCAAGGCCAAGCAAACCTTATCGAAGCTCAACACCTCAGTTGGGGGCTCAGGCCAAAGCTGAGCAGACTTGACCGAAGGTCAACACCTCGGTTGGGGGCTCAGGCTAAGGCCGAGCAGACCTGATCGAAGCTCAACAGCTCGGTTGGGGTTTCAGACCAAGAACGAGCAGACCTGATCGAAGGTCAACACCTCGGTTGGGGGCTCAGGCCAAGGTCGAGCATACCTGATCGAAGGTCCAACACTTACATGGGGGCTCAGGCTAAAGCCGAGCAGACCTGACCAAAGGTCAACACCTCAGTTGGGGGCTCAGGCCAAGGCCAAGTAGACTTGACCAAAAGTCAACACTTGGTTGAGGGCTTAAGCCAAGGCCGAGCATACGTGACCGAAGGTTAACACCTTGGTTAGGGGCTTAGGATAAGGCCGAGCAGACCTAACCGAAGGTCAACACTTGGTTGGGGGCTCAGGCCAAGGCCCAGCAGACCTAACCGAAGGTCAACACCTCGGTTGGGGGCTCAGGCTAAGCCCGAGCAGACCTAACCAAAGGTCAACACCTCGATTGGGGTCTCAGGCTAAGGCTGAGCAGACCTGACCGAAGGTTAACACTTGGTTGGGGCCTCAGGCTAAAACCGAACAGACTTGACCGAAGGTCAACACCTCGGTTGGGGGCTCAGGCCAAGGTCGAGCAGACCTGACCGAAGGTCCAACACTTAGTTGGGGGCTCAGGCCAAGGCCGAGCAGACCTGATCGAAGGTCCAATACTTGGTTGGGGGCTCAGATCAAGGCCGAGCAGACTTGACCGAAGGTCTTTGTCTCGAGCAGGACGAAGGCCAAAGCTGAAGGAAGAAGGCCAAAGGAGCATATGAAAGAGAAGGAAAATAACAGAAGACGTGGTTACTCCCACTGAAAGGGCTTCCTAGTGGGAGTAAGGGGGCTACTAATTTGCTCAAATTAGTCACCCAATGAAGCAAGAACAAACACGTGGCATCCAAGGGAAGGACACGTGGCACCCAACCGAGGGATATCCACTATGACCATAACTCCAGAGACCAGGAGGGGGGAGACTGGAGTCCCCCTTAACTAATAAAGGCCACGAGGAATCTAACTATATGAAGAGGAGAAGATACTGGGATAGGGAATATTCCACATCAAGGGTAGGAAGACATATCCCAATAGGATTCGGAAAAGAGGTAATCCTATAAGAGGGAACCCTAAAAGACAAACGGGTAAGTGACGAGACTCACACCATTACTCTTGGAAAAACACTGTTCTGTGGGTCTCTAACTTGGGTGTCGGAGGCCTAATCCCGGAGCCACCTCCGAGCCTCTGCCTTCTGTGCTTGTGCAGGATCCATGCTCAGCTTCATACAGATTCTCAGCAGTAACATGTATCAAAATATTTCAGAGGGATTATTGCCGAATGCTTCGATTCAAATATTTTAAGTGGGTTTTAAGGTCTTTTCAATGCTTTTCTTTTGATGCCGCATACCCCAACTCGTCTTCCACTTTTTTTCCTTCAAACTTCTTCTTTATTCAAAGAGCTTCGCAGTAGATTTCTCCTTCCATATTCCATCTTCTTCCATTTTGTTCTGCAATAGATCTTCTTCTTTGGTTCCCCTATTCAACTTTTGAGGATGTCTAGAAAAGTTGTTGCATGGCCTATCCATGTTGGTCCCAACATTAACAAGAGATCCATTTTCAAGGAAGTGGTATTGGTTGATCGCGGGTCGGGTGAGGGGGGAATGGAGGACTCTATAGCCAATTACTCGAGTGAAATTAATAATGCTCCACCAGAATGCACTTCAGACAAGGTGAGGATGATGGACATAGGGTCTGTCATAACTGTGAAAAGGGGTCCTAAAGGTGAGTATTATCGATTGGGTTCTAAAACTATTGTGGGATTGAGAGGGAGGTATAAAATTCCAGAGTCTATAGGTTTGAGGTTACCCTCGGATGACGAGAGAGCTTACGATGAGTTTTAATGAGGGATTTGCCTATACAGAAATGCCCTAGTCACTAGGCTTCGATTTCCTTTCCACCCCTTCATCATAATAGTGTTGAACTACTATGGTATTGATTCCGCTCAGCTCACTCCAAACTCATGGAGGTCCATCTTGGGATTTATTGCTCTCTATTCCAGTTGGGGAGGAGCCTGGTATTATCCATTTTCATTTGCTAGTTTTATTTGAAGAGGAAGTAGAAACTGCATGCCTGGTATGTCATCACCACCATGTCGAAGTCAAATTGTTGAACTCCTACTTAAAGTGTATGATTGGAAAGGCAACTTCTTTTTCTCTAACGGGAATGTGCCCTCTTGCCTTCCCAAAGAGTGGACAACACCTGATCCTAGTCTTTGCACCCGATGTGAGATGCTTGATGTTGATGATCATGAAAACCTTGGCATGATAAAAGACAATAAATTTGGTGAATGAGAAATTCTCACATGATGTTGGCTTGAGTCCAGGTGGAGTTTCACCTTTCTTAATACCCTTTTTCTATTTCGTAAGATGTTTTCTTTATGTTTTCTAAGTCATCTTTTGGGCCTCCAAAGTCTAAGAAGAGGAAATGATACATTCTTCCATTGTGCTAAGGGGGCTCATAAGAGGAAGAAAAAAAGTAGCATAGTGGTAGGTCTGTA
Source organism: Macadamia integrifolia (assembly GCF_013358625.1). Lineage (NCBI taxonomy): Eukaryota > Viridiplantae > Streptophyta > Magnoliopsida > Proteales > Proteaceae > Macadamia > Macadamia integrifolia. The sequence goes on along the minus strand of NC_056570.1, from coordinate 1,037,217 downwards.
GGAGCAAACAAGTTTGAGCGCTGAAGTGGTTGCTTCATTGCATAGCGAGGTGTAACAAATTCCAGTCATCAAAGAGGCGACACCTACATCTAAGGAAAGTTGGGGCTAATTACTTTTGGGGGTATGGTACTGACAGGAGGAAAATTCATTGGTTCTCTTGGCTAAGTATTTGTCAGTCTAAGAAAAGAAGGGAACTGGGGTTTAGAGACCCATCCTAGGTGGCTTGGAGATGGTGGAGTGAACCCTCTTCTATGTGGGCGAAGTTTATGAAGGAGATCTATTTTCCCATGTGTGATTTTTGGAAGCAAATATGGGTTCTAACCCATCATTGCTTGGAGGAGTATTATGAAAGGGTGTAAAGTTCTCAAGGTTGGTCTTTTATGGCATATTGGAAGTAGATAAAAGGTGCACATTTGGTCAGATAATTGGATTCCAACCTTACCTGGATTGAAATTACAATATCTACCATTGGAAGACTGCCCTTTTACCCTAGTGTCTAACTTCATAGGCCAGTCTAATCGTTGCTGGAAAAGATTAGTCCTTGAGCACTATTTCCATCCCAGTGATATGGAACCCATTCTACAATTGCAACTGGGTTTCTTCGCTACTACTGATTACCAAGTATGGGGGGTCTGCTAAGTTAGGGATCTTCTCGATGAGAAGTACTTATAATTTATTATGCAACCAGAGGGTTGAAAAGGAGTTGTTTATGCCATCATTAGCATCTAGACATAAATGGAAGGAAGTACCATAAGTTGTATGGAAGTTTATTTGGAGCTACAACACTCTCCCAAAGACACCAAACTTTTTATGGCGGGCTTGTGCCGATGGCATGGCCTCTACATCTGCACTCAACTAGTGGATGATTCTAGCTGATGTCCAATGATTACAGTGTCGTGCAACATATAAGACGATTGACCACATCTTGCTCAACTGCCCTTCGTACAAGTAGTTGGTTTGGGTGAAATCTCTCTTATGTAGTACATGCAGAGGCTATTTTGCATCAGTGGATTTGAGGATGGTTTGCCTTTTCATCCCTAGGGAAGAAGGTAGCAAGAGAAACAAGCTCATTGTGTTCTTTCATTTGTTGGCAACTCTGGTGTGCACGTAATAATCTAATTCTTGATAAGCGTACATGGTCTCCAACAAAAGTTATTGTTGCTACTTAGAATTCATGGGTTGAGTTTCAATCGATTGGAAAGAATGCCCCACATGGTCCATCCATCTTGGCACCTCAAGTTAGTACAATTAGTTATATTCCTAATTTGACATGGACTCCTCCACCAATAGGGTGGTTTAAGTTGAATAGTGACGCTTCTTGGATTCCTGAGAAGAAACTTAGTGGCCATAGTTTTATTATTAGGGAACATTATGGTCTTTTATGAGTGGCGATATCTAATCCAACTGTTTCCAATGACATTCTTGTTGGGGAGGCACTGGCTATCACGGAAGGTCTCTTGGAGTCCATACCTAAAGTCGCATATCAACTACTAGGGAGTGTGATAATCATGACGACGAACTTTGTCTACAAAACATCATTTGAAGATCGGCCCTGTCGATCAAGATGAACGTTGACGATACCTGTCATCCCACAACTTATCCTGATCAGTGTACTTTTCAGTTTCTTTTAAGAGATGTAAATTGTACCATTGATTCTCTTGCTAGGAGGACCCTATCTATTACGGATAGGATAATTTGGCCCAATTCTGATCCCTTATTTCTTTGTTGATTCATTTTCAACAGGTAGGCATGTAATCTATGATCATCAATATATGTTCTTTCTACCAAGAAAAAGAAAAAAAAAAAAAAGCTGTGGATTAAAAAAAAAAAAAAAAACAATTGTTAGTTGGAACCCAATTGTGCAACGGAATGGATCGGATTAGGAATGAAACGGTTTACCTTAGAACAACAATTGAGCAACCGTAGGGATCGATCTCAACACTTTTAAACTACGATCCATGTTCAATTGGAGAAGAGCAATCCACCATTAAAGTTTTCTCCTTCACACACACTCACTCACAAAAGAGATAAGAAGGGAGAGAAAAAGCATGGGAAAGAAGAGAGGAAGTTCCAAAAAACTTAAATCTCTCTCTCTCTTGTCCCTTATATAATAAAATATCTTTCAGGGTTTTCTCTTTTGGTCAAATCTTTGTTTCCCAAACAAAGCAAGCCAAGCCTTTATGGTAGAGAATAGTTTCCAAAATTGAACAACTACATTGCTTCAAAAGTGGGAAGATGTAAATTCTAAAAGTGATTGCTATGTTTCTTATTATAGGTGACAAATATAATCAGATTATATTTTATCCACTACTATAAATAAAAAGATAATTAACCATTTAATATTCCCAAATATGGTTATGCAATATTAACTCTTTAATTTGCACATAAGACCTTCCACTTTTTCAATATCCCATAAAAAGTTATAGGGCATGTAATTTAACACTGTCTAACCTTAACCCATTTTACATGTCTATTTGAGATTCTGTGAACATGATCGGACGCTGAAAAAAATATTTGAAATAAAATTTATTAAATAAATATTATTTTTTCATATTAAAAAATAACTTTGTAAACAATTTATAAAAACAACATTGTTACAAGATTTCTGCCCCATCAAGCACAGACATTCTCTTTCCTTGATATTCCTCAATTAAGGGTAGCGGTTCCCATGTTGACAATCTCTTTTATTAACAATGTAGGACCGCATCTATCGCACCCAGTTCCATACAGAACCGGACCGGTGATCGAGTTAACACTTGTTAACCCAAAACCTGCCGGGATCACATGACACAGTATCCACAGCACAACATACACACACTAAGCCAAGTAGAATTTGTATTTTAGCGGAAGTCTTACCTGTTCATATCTGTAAATACCCTAATACTCTTGATACCCAAATTGTATTATATAATACATTTACATTTGAGTCCGTAGGCATGATATATACACAATGAATACAATTTAAACATCCAGAGCACAAAAGGGTAACATTTCCAAAATAATAAAAAAGAATCCCTGTATAGTATCAATGTTGTTGACTCGCAACATAGCTATCGTACATGCACTTGGCCTCGTGTCCGAGATCTTCAGGGATCCACCAGGGGTTTAGGTGTTGGTACCGGAAAGCAAAATGCTCACCCAGAGCGACATTAAAGTAAAATGCTCACCCAGAGCGACATTAAATTAAAAGCAGTACGATTGGCCATTTTGTTACATCACCAAAGTTGCTCCCAGTGATATACCCAACACCTAAACCCCTACTGGGAAGGGTTGTAGCACAGGGATATGTCGTTCCTAACTTCATGCTCCTATATGAGATAGTACGACTGCATAGTGCCATCGTGTCCCATTCCACGGGCCACCAATGCATTAATGTACAAGCCGACTGCGGCATCTAGTCTAGCAAAGCACCATATTCAATAATTCAAAGTCATCCATCTCATATCACAAAGCAAGAATAGGCATTAACAACTAAAGATATCAACATATCAGATCATAATTGAATTTCATAATGCACAAGTCAATGCATGCAATGGCACTCATGGATGACTAGTTACACAATAATAATATGATGACATGGATAATCTACAACCATAATGACATGATGCAATGTCCTCTTCCCACTTACCTAATTAGGTACAACGATAACCTCCGGTACCAGGAAGATCCGGTGTGTGATGATGCGAGTTCCTAAAACAACCTATCATAAAAGAGTTGGGTTTAGTATGCCTCACATTAGGGTTATAATCAATGACGTATGATGATCCTAACATGTTTAAAATCACTAGAGAAGGTTGCCCAATAAATTTGGGCCTAATCGAAATCCGAAAAGTTGGATTGGTAGGTTGACTGGCGGGCAAGGCACCCACCAGTCCTCGCTCGCTTGTCGATCCAAGAACACTACCTGAATCGGTGGCCAAGATCGACGGGCCAGGTCGCCCATCGGTCTTGCTTGTAGATCAAGCCAATAGCCCACCCAGGACAGGTAGGCACTGGATTGGTGGGTCCCGTCCATTTCTAGGCACCCACCACTCGCAATCAAGATTTTGCTGCTCTCTCCCATTCTTCATCCCGCCTTAAGGAAACCAACATGGGTCGATTCGACTGTATTTTTCACAAATCTAAAGCTCTAAATTATGATTCCAACATAGATATAAGGTAGATCCAAAGTCTCAAGCGTGGATCTTACCTCTTTGCTCAAAAACATCTTAAAACCCCAAATCTTCTCTTTAGCTCAAGAGATCAACAAATGCTTCACAAATCCTGCAAGACTTCCTCTAAACCCTTCATAAACAACGTATAGAACCTTTATTAAACCTTAGATTCACATTCTCAAGAGATAATAGCAAGATCCAAAGGATTTCTACCCAAATCGAAGGGTTTCACTTAGGGTTTCATAAGGGGTTAAGGAATGTGGACTTTACTCATCTCAAATCGTAGATCTCGATATGAGGATTGTTAATTTGGTGTCGGATTCAAGAGATCTGAACCCGGCGACGCACAACGATCATCTCCTTGCCCATTTTCTTCTTCCTTCCTCTCTCCTCTTTTTTCTTTTTTTCTCTTTTATTTATTTTTCTCAACTACTGTGTAAAATAATAAATGAGGTGAAAGAGAAGTAATAAATGCTATTTATAGTGGGGTAAAATATCTAATGACCAGAGTGGTAGGTCACACTGTTGGGTCTGACCCACCTATGAACCCCCACCAGTCGGCCAAAACTTAGCCTAAACATTGGGATTTTCGATGGGGCTCAGCCCCGACACATATTTCACTCCTGGTAATTAATTAATAGGCGTACTTGACATAAAGTACGGCTACATACCTTTATTATGCGTACATGACCTCGTTATACATCCAAGTGCACGGTTTGGGTACGCGAACTTCACTAGGCACTGACTCCAACTCATTTGGCCAACCCTAGTTCATAGTCACTCTTGCCATCATGTTCCATAAGGTACTCGAATAAGCTCGCTCGGGTTCAGGTCCTGCAATACCAAATCAAACCAACTGGGAAATTAGACTGGGTTTAGAAAGTAGGGTATCACAACATCTCTAGCATATCGATATATAGTCCGTTGGACATCAACCATTAGTTTACCAAAACGCGTGATACAACATTGCAATAAATAGGATCTCTCAGGTCAAAGGTCAAGTGACGGGTATGAATCTCGTTTTCATACAACTGGCAGTAATACATGCAAGATTCTTACCAAATTATTTTCTATACACACAGTATGTGTGCTTACATTTATGTACTGAAATCACATACTTGGTGACATACAATGTAACGACCATGTGATAATAATTTTGGGTGAAAAGCTATGGAACAACTTACAAGCCCATTAAATAAATGTCATGCATAAATGAAAATAACAGTCTTATTAACAAACCGGGTTTGATGGACATACATGTCCAACACTAATGCCCTCGGCTGCTTCAATGGTCAGAGTCTTATGTTGGACCTTGGAAACAAGAAATCAAATATTGGTACCTCAAAGACCTAAAAAAAAGATAACCTTCCCCACGGTTTAAGACTTACACCAGGACTTAAAAATCAAGGGTGATTTACATCAACCCACCCTGAAGTTTGCCTATATTACATCCTCACCCCTAAAAAATCGTTTGTTACATTTAAACCCAAAAAATTAACACTGTTAGACTAGTGTTAGTTTTAAAATATAAAAAGACATAATTAGCCTCGTCCTTCTTCTTTTTCTTCTTCTTCTTCCACAGTGGAGGACACATCCGAGCAGTTGAAGTCAACCGACACCAAGGGCTCATCGAACACGGAGAGGATGCCCTTCAACTCCTTCTCGACACTGTCCTTGAAGCCTACGTTCACCTCTTCCGCAAAGGTTTTATTGGAGACCTGTACCACCAGGTCCACCACTGACATGTTCAGGGTGGGCACATGTGCCACGATTCCATTGAGCTTGCCCTTGAGGGTGGGGAGAACCAATGTGACGACCTTGGCAGCCCCAGTGGAGGTGGGCAGGATGTTGAGGGCAGCTGTATGGGCACGGTGCAAGTCGCCCCTACCACGTAGGTGGGGATATCACCCTTTCCAGGGGTGGTGATGAGCACTTTCTTGGCACCTGTATGGGTGTGTTTGCTCGCACCGTCCCTGTACATGAACACTTGGTCCCTTCAATCACCAGGTCGATCCCAAGATCCTTCCATGGTAGGTTCATCGGGTTCCGATTCGACACCACCTTGATGATCTTGCATTCGATGGAGATGCCGTCGTCGCCGACAGGCTTGACATCGGCTTCGAAGATGCCTAATGTGGAGTCGTACTTGAGGAGGTGGGACGCTTGGTTCACACCGCCAGTGTCGTTGATGGTGATAACATCAAGAGGAGAATCCTTCCTTCAGTGCCAACACCTCAGGAAGTTCCTCCCTATCCTCCTGAATCCATTGATTGCTACCTTCAGCTTAGCCTCCACCACTACTCTCTTCTTACCATTTCTACAAGCCTACTCAATAAAGTGAGTAATCATCGTCATCAACAACAACAATGAACAACCAATGAAGTTGTTAACACACACCATATACACCACCACGTCAACTGATCAGGAATCAATAATTAGTAACTAGCAGAAAAGCTCAATTTCATTCAAGGTTTGGCTTTTACAAAGTTTCTACTAAACCAACCCTGTTTTTAAAATCAATTTTTTTTTATGTTTCTTATTAATGAGCCAAGCCAAACACACTTGATTCATTAAACATCTAATGCATGCTCAACTGTGGCCCTGCCTGATCGTGATCAATTCTAACTGATTAGTGCTTTGTGGGGCCTTTTTTCTCCAGATAGTTTACAAGAAGAAGAAGAAGGAGGAGGAGGAGGAGGAGGAGGAGTGTAATTATGTCTTTTTATATTTTAAAACTAACACTCTAACTGTAAATTGTTTGGGTTTAAATGTAATAAATGATTTTTTAAGAGGAAAAATGTAATATAGGCAAATGCCAGGGGAGGTTGATGTAAATCACCCAAAAATAAATCACATCGAGACCCCTGAATTGGTGAGTTTTTAAATGAAATGGCCGATTTCAACCGGTCCCTAAATTTAAAACCCTGAATGTATGTTTTATAGGCCCTTCGGAAATCTTTCTACCCTTTCTGCGACGTACTCCCGCTCCTCTACTCTCTTTCATTTTTCCATTCAATCTCTGTTTCTACCAAAAAACAGGAAAAAAAAAAAAAAAAAATTCAATCTCTGTTCCGCAAATAAAGAAGAAGAAGAAGAAGAAGAAGAAGTAATAAAGAAAAGAAGTCATCTGTTCCACCATGAATAAACTTTGTAAAACATTAGCAGCAGCTCTTTCGTCTCCTTCAACGGAGAAACGGCTTCTGCCCCCAGTCTTCATTCTTCAATCTTCACTATACTCAACGACACCATGTACGGAACAGACACACATTCCAAGATCCAAAACCAAAAACAAAACCAAAACTGAACCCTCGGAATCCAAACTGGAGAGTCCAGGGTTTCCTCCTCCTGCAGCTGCTACTAATTTTACCAAGAAAGAGATCACTGATTGGCCGAGACCGAGCGAAATACCGTTTCAGGTCAAGGTTGCCAATTCCGTCAGTCTCATTGGATCCATAGCAATGCCGGTTCAGTTTGAGTCGTCTCCTGATGGAAAGTCCTGGGCTGGTACTATCATCACTCAGGGGAAAACGGCCGATTTCCCTGCTATGTGGTGCGTTAATTCTTCATTTCTGTTTGTATTTGTATTTGATCGAACCTTGTATCCAATATTTACTATCTGGTACCGTTTGTTTATTCTGCAATTGCCATTGACTTCATGATACAATATTGAATGCGTTCAAAGTTTGGTTGCATCAGGTTTTTTGGAAGCTTTGGCCAATTTTATGTGACATTGAACCCTAAATGAGTTTAGTAACCCAAAAAAAAAAAAAAAAAAAAAAAACACATACACACACACAATGAGTTTTGGTGCATGTGGGTTGCAACTTCCAGACGGTGTGCAATACATAAGTTGTGATACGTGCACATGTATGGAGGGCCAAGTCTATGCATGGATGTTCATGGGATGGGGTGTCAAGTTCATATGTGAAGTTACTTAGGGTGGGTTAGTTCCTTGTGTCAGTTATGGAACTATATATTAATTACTTGAGTTGTTAATGGAAAATAACAGGATTTATCTCGATACTTTCCTTTAGTGGAAGGTTAGAGGTTGGGTTTCCGTTGAAGTGAACTGGTTGGAGAGTTTGGGTTTCTCTCACATTGAGCACATTTCGAGAGTTTTCATTCCTCTTGAATTTAATTTAATTGCCCTAATAGAAAGATCGTAAAAGGTTGCCTTGTACAAATTGCCAATCTAGCTTCTTTCACACGCACACACTCTCTCTTTCTCTATTTTGGTGGGGCAGGTGGGGTTGGCAAAATTGGGAACTAAGGTAGGTTTCCATCAGGGGGTGATTGTAGTATTATTAATCTAACAAGAGCATGTGAAGTTAGTGAGAGGGTCATGTTGTTACCCTATTGATGGAAAGTTCAAGGAAACAGGATCACATAATAGGACAGAACAGATCAGTGATGGGAGAAATATGATACATCGGAATAGGTTTTCAGATCAACACAAATTTCTGTTCGAGTGTTTTGTCTGAAACTGTAGAACAGCTATTCTAAGAATTTCAGAATATAGAGCATGGATCTGTCCTACACAAGGATTTAAGTACAAGTATCGGGTGTCGTATCAGAGGGGTGATTTTAAGAGATGTGTCGTATCGTATCAGAGAGACGCAAGATACATTAAAGATACAAATGGAAATGGTTAAGAAATGCATTAACTTGTTTATAAAGGGTGTACCAATTGCACGAGGCTCCTGCCAAGACGGGGTATGGGGAGAGTCATAATGTATGCAGCCTTACCCCCGCTTCGCGGAGAGGTTGTTTCCGTACTTGAACCTGTGACCACTTGGTCAGAATCGAGCAACCTTACCGTCATGCCAAGGCCCACTGATGGAGTAGCCTTAGGGAGAAGAGGAAAAATTGCACAAGAGGGGGAAGGGATCACACACCACACACGAATTCACTAATTCTAAAATTTAAATTCACTCTAAAAATTAAACATTGAGTTATGTAAGTATATAAAGGGAAAATAAAAGACTACTCCTACTTAGACTCTAATACTGAAATAAACTCCTACTTAGACTCCAAATATAAACCTACTTCTCTACCTCCTACGTATCCTACTCAAAGACAAATAAAAGATATAATGTAAAACTAACTACAACTAGCCCTTGTTAGACCAAAAACCTGGGCTGGACCGGTTATTCTTGGCCCTTGGCTTCCACAACCGGTCCTGCTGGTCCAACCAGGTAAGTGCAACTATATCTACATCAGCTCTCCCCTTCTGAAAAGAACTCGACTCTGTCGAGTTTGGATGAGGTCCAAGAATGCCGTCAGAGTCGATGCGCTTGATGAGAAAAGTACCAACTGTCTTCTTGAGCTTGAGAGGGGGAAGATCCTTTGCTGGAAAGAACTTCATCTCGAGGCCACCATGCTGAAAAGTGTATGTATTCTTATATCCACAGTGCTTAGTTTTCTTGTCGAACATCCATGGGCGCCCCAGAAGAATGTGACAGACTTTTAGAGGGAGAACATCACATTGAACTTGATCGATCAGTCCACCAATGGAATACGTGAGCAAACACCTTTCATGAGTTTTCAGATTATTGTTGTTCACCCACCCAACCTTGTAGGGGTTTGGATGAGGCTCAATTTTCAGTTCCAACTTGCGAACAACATCTTCAGCGATAACATTGGTACAACTGTCGGGGTCGATCATCGTATTAGACAAACTGTCATTGCATCGTACTCTGGTTTGAAAGATATTGTTACAGCGCCAATCATCCTCCTCAAGAATTTTCTGTGTAGTCAAAAGAGGATGGATCACATAGAACGGTCGAGGCTCACCATCACTATCACCATCATTAATCTCATTAGGATCATGATCACATTCAACCTCCAGATTTACTATTCCTGTTTTCGGTTGCTCTTCTGGTGCATAGGGTATAAAATTATCCTTGTCGATGTAGGCTAACAACTGGTTAGGACATTGATTAGCTCTATGCCCGTACCCTTTGCATGAGAAACATTGAATAGCCTCCTTTGGAAATGCTAAATTCCTGTCATAACCACGCTGAGGTGAGGAGTATGGCTGATTAGGTCGTGAAGATGACATGTCTGAATCACGACGAGGTGGAGAATACGGTCGGCTAGGTTGTGAAGATGCCATAGATGAAGCACTAGCTTGTGATCTACTGATTGGCTTTTCCTGTTGAGATGATTGTGGATGAATAGAATTAGAACCCCTAGGGAAAACATCTGTAAATGGTCGCCGATTGTATTGACGTTTCAGACTCTCCTCAACCCGATAGGCTATCTGGACAACGTCTTCCATTGTAGGCAGTCGGCTAGAGGCAAGGGTGGTACTAAGTTGAGGGTGCAAACCATTGCGGAATTGTGCCACCAATATTTCTTCATCCCACTCAAAATCCGAACGAGTAGCCAAATAATAAAACCTAGCAACATATTCTTCCACGGTCAATTCTCTTGTTTCAACTGTGCAAACCTGAGATGCATGCGTTGCTTGTAATCAGAAGGCAAGAATCTCCAGTTCATGACTTTATGCATTTTAGCCCAAGTAGTGACTAAACCAACGCCTCGGGTTCGGTTCTGTTGTTGTTGCTTGATCCACCAGATTCGGGCCGTGCTTTTTAGTTTTGCCTTTGCAAATAGGATCTTTTGGGCCTCAGTTAACCCGTACCATCTGAAGCATAGTTGTCATGGCATCGCCAAGGCGGCGATTTGGCATCTTGGCGGAAAAGAAGTTCATGGCAGTGCTACGATTTACGTGACTCACAAATGGCTGTCGCCATTGGTTGATAGGCATCGCCATGGGCGTCAGGTCACGCATGATTCACTAGGCGATAGATTTTTTGTACAATGTAGGGTGATTTTGATAGGGCTATGTTGATTTTTGATTATTTGATGTTGCTTAATGTTGGTTTCATATGTTATAGGGTATAAATTGTAGGCTTGTAGCATGCTAAATAACTTTAGAAAATAGGGAAAATAAAAAAGTAGCATACTAAATAACTTTAGAAAATAGGGAAAATAAAAAATGACACATGGGCGATTTGACCCCCATGGCAACGCCATAACGGACGATTCATTGCCAAATCTATTAGTCACCCCTCCACCGCCTCGGATCGATTTGACGCCGTGACAACTATGATCTGAAGAATGTCTCTAGGTTGTGGATCCAGTCAAGGTACAGTTTTGGATTATTGCCTCCATAAAAATCAAGGACATCTAATCTTGCTGCTCTTTCTGCTCCATCATCATATCTACCAGTTCCATATGGTGGCGGCGGTGGTGTATGATGTGGTGGTGGATCCTGTGGAATGGTGTTGGAAGAATCCCCAGATTGAATGGCTCTTTCTTTTATCTGTTGCCTCCAAATAAGCAATAGAATATTGCATGGATTTCATCATTGTCATAATAGCTTCAAATTTTACATCAGTTTCTCCTTTATAGGAGTTCAGTTGTTGAACAACTTCACTATTGGCTACCATGGTGATGATTAACAAAATTACACTCAAAGAGTAATGGCATTATAGTAATTAGATGGAAACTTAAAGAGGAATGGCAGAATGGTAATTATCTCTCTTTTTTTTTGCAGGGATGGCAGAACTGTAAATTGTGAAGGTGCACTTTAAGTCACAAAGGAAGACATGTGTTGGGAAAGGGTCTAATTGGAAATAAAGAAGAATATGGTATAGAAAGAGATAAAGGATAATGGGAGGGGTTTGGGGGAAATAAACAGAATTAAAGGGGTAATTTTGAAAAAGAGGAAGTAGGAAAAAGGAAATAAAAAGGATGGGGTTGGGGGGTTTGGATTACCGACAAGAGGAGATATCTCTCCTTGGAGACGTTGGAGAGAGAGCAATTAGCTGCACGATTTGAGGCGAGCAATCGGTGACAGAAACCAGCTATGCCTCTTCGTCTCTCTCTTTCCCTTCGTCTTCTCTCTTTGCTTCTACTTCTTCTTTCTTCTTCTTCTCTAAATCTTCTTCTTTTTCTGATTTCTGTCTCTTCTGTTCTTCTTCTTCTGTCTTCTACCTCTCTGATTTCTGTTGTCTCTTTTGTTTTTTTCTTTTTCTTCTTCTTCTTCTTCTTTTTTTTTTTCCTGGCTGTCGGACAAAGAAAGAGGAGGCAGGGGTTTTTTTTTTCCTGATTCTGCTTGTTCTCTTCTTCCTCTTCTTCCGCTGCTTCTTCTTTCTTCTCTTTTCGCCTTACTTCTTCTTCTTTTTTTTTTTTTTTTTTTCCAGTCTCTGTTGATGGGGTATTTTTAGGCAGAATTGAAATTGGGAGGAAGGAAAGAGCGATGGGGTATGGTAGGGCAGAATGGAGCTTGATGGTTATGGGAGGTGGAATGGAGTTGTGTTTGAGTAGGGTGACAGGGATGATAGGATCCTTCGGCTTTGATACCAAATTGATGGAGTAGCCTTAGGGAGAAGAGGGAAAATCGCACAAGAGGGGGAAGGGATCACACACCACACATGAATTCACTAATTCTAAAATTTAAATTCACTCTAAAAATTAAACATTGGGTTATGCAAGTATATAAAGGGAAAATAAAAGACTACTCCTACTTAGACTCTAATACTGAAATAAACTCCTACTTAGACTCCAAACATAAACCTACTTCTCTACCTCCTACGTATCCTACTCAAAGACAAATAAAAGACATAATGTAAAACTAACTACTACCAGCCCTTGTTGGACCAAAAACCTGGGCTGGACTGGTTATTCTTGGCCCTTGGCTTCCACAACCGGTCCTGCTGGTCCAACCAGGTAAATGCAACTGTATCTACATCACCCACCCTCTTTGACGTGCTTATGATACATATGAATACAATTTTTTGAAGCATAAAACACCTAATTATGCAATATGTAAATATATATCAGCTTAATGCAAGGATTTGAATCGTTTACTAATCTAGTGGTGTATAAAAAAATTTATTTTTGAGCACCAAATAAAAAAAAAGAAAAAAAAAAAAAAAAAAAAAAAAGAAAAAAAAAAGAAAAGAGATATGCAACTTTACCACTTTTTTGCCCAAATCTGTCTCCATCCCTGATTCAAGCATTGTAAGTCCCAATACTTGTTGAAACGGTGAAGCTAAGGGTCGTTTTTTAATATGAAATGATTTCCTCCAATTCATATTGAAGAGAAATACAAGTTTACAAGGCCTTCAGTTGCTTTTAGTTTTGTATCTCATTCATGGTTTCTGTTTTACAGGTTTAAAGGAGACATATCAAGTACCGTATTGGCCTGTATTGGTCCGTATTGGTCCTGTATCAGTTGATACAAATTTTTTTATTTTTTTTTCTTAATATAGTGTCAGTAAGTATTGTAATGATGCCGTCAGATACAATACGATACATACCATTGCTTAAAACCCTGCTTACACTAAGAAAAATAGGTTAAAACAGGGTATCTGTTTGGGAACAGAGTAGACTGAATAAAACTACAATCTGAACTGTAAGAAGAGACTAGATCGAATAAAAGAATAGTTAGCATAGAAAGATAGATAGGATAGAAATCCACTTAACTGGGAAGTGAATTCACTCTTCCACGAAGGAATCCACCTTAGCCTTCACTTGGAATCTACCTAAGCTTGTACTGAACCACAACATTTTTTTCACAGAAATCTGAACTGTATTTATTGTGTTTGCTAACCCAAAGTAGGATAGCCATCTGAAATTTTGCTTTTTATTTTTCTGCTAATTTCAAAGCTACCGTAACAGAACACTAGGATAAATACCAAACCAACAATATTTTGGTCGAAATTTCTGTGTTTCGCCGAAATTTTGGCATGTTTCGTGTCTTTTAGATGAAACAACACAGTGCACTTAGGTTAAAAGCCCTATTTCAATGAGAGCCACAGAATGAATGAGCTCTTGATGAACCTCCCTACAGTTCAGTTTCCCCCTCCTAATCCTCCTTCCCAATGGTCACCATCGTCGGGAGCCCCCCTTCCACCTCACCCCCCTCTTCCCCTAAGCCACCCTCTATCCCCAATCCTCCCTCTGACCTTACTCCCTCCTTCCCAGACCTTGGGTGTCTGTTGCCAGCCCCTCCTACTCTGTTCCCAGGGATGGACATACTGTTCTTTATCCCTCCTTTGTGAATGACAAGAAAATTGGAGTCTGCCCTTCAGGCCTCCTTGACCCTAAAATAGCAAAGTGGTAGCACTGTTTCATTGGGAATTTTTTGGGAAGTAGGCTGCCATTCAACATTGTCAAAGCCTCGTTACTCAAGCAATGGAGGATCAGCGGCCAGCTCTCCACCTTCATGTTAGATAATAGAATCTTCATTTTCAAGTTCTCCTTAGAAGAAGACGAGCTCTCTGCCCTAGAGGGAAGGCCATGGCTTGTTGGAAAGAAGCCTATGTTCCTGAGGCTCTGGGATTAGTTCACTATCTTCAACAAGGTCGACTTCAAATCCATCCCTGTTTGGGTGGCTATCCCTAACCTTCCTCTCCATTATTGGTGCCCTCAAGGGCTGAGTATTGTCGGATCAATCATCGGCAAACCTCTTGATGCAGATGCACAGCCTTGGACCGATCCAAACTCGTATGGGTATCCAAATGGAGATGAACTGGATCCAATCTGGGATTAAAGTTATCAATTTAGAACCAAAGCTATTAGGATCTTTGAGATTTATTTACTTCTATTTTGGGATTACATGCAATCTTGTATTTTGTTTGCTTAATTAGGAGATAGCTGTTTCCAATTAGTTTCAATTAATTGAAGTTTCCAATTAGAATAGGTTACCTTTAATGTTGGGATTCCGATGGAGATTGCAGAGTTGAATGATGAATTGGTTTTTTTGGTTGAAACATTTGTGGTTTTGATTAGTCGTGTGATCTTCTTTCCTCCACTTGTGCAATCTCTATTTCTTTCTCCCTCCCTTTTTCTTTTCTCTTTCTCTCTCCTTATCTTCATCTTCTTGTGTTATTTCTGCCATTATGGAACCTGCAAAACCTGAGAGAGACTCGATCAATCTCCTTCCTTCCTAACCCTCTTTATCTGAGACTTTGGGGGAAGGACATAACCACCTGGGCGATCAAAGCCCTCATTTCAGTTGCTGAAAGTCCCTTTAAAATCAATTATCATCCCTGCACCTGAGACCAGTTTTTCTCGCCGCTAGGTCAAGGGTTGCAGAATATTTTAACCATTAGATAGTAAGATTTTGGGGCTGATATCCCTTGCTTCCATGAGGGCTAGGAGTTGCGATCGTTCTGCTGAAATCTCAAGTCCAGCATGCCAAAGTTGAAGGAGTTCTTCCCCTCCTTCTGCTGGGTTCCGCCTCTTGTCTTGGCTGAAGGTAGAAGATAACCCACGATTCCCTTAGTTTATTTTTTCCTTTCCCTTTACCTCCCACCCATTCCTAGTTTACCCCTAGTGAATAAATCAAACCCCTCTCATACCCTGTTCATCCTACGTGACACACTCTCACTTACTTTGTTGAAGTTATGCTATATTACAATTCTGCCACCCTTTATTAGAAACTTCAATCTATTTATGAAATTGCCATTATTCTTTGATATTTGAGTGTTTTTTTGGATGAATAAATAATTCATTACCAAAGAGAAGAATATACAAGGGGGAAAGAGGGGGGCAAAAGGAGCAAAGCCCTCAGAGGAGATGGGGGGACTAAGCCCTACTATCTAAGGGAGACATCAATGGGGGGAGACCCCAGGAGACAACAATAAGCATGTTCTTTGGGGTGTCACGAACTGGGCAGTGGCGGAGAGATCTAAGCTTGGAGGTAACATCAAAGTAGATGGCTTTCCAAATCCTTTCAAAAGAACGAGAGTTCATCTACGAAGATTTCGTTCGATCCAAAGGTGGTTGATGGTGACGCAAAAGGCGAGCTTTCCGACTGTCACATATGGAGGAGCCACTAAAGGTCATGTCAACCCAGATCCATTCGCGGGCAAGCGGAGGATGGGATGGGTGGAGGGCAAGCATGAGCGGAGGGCCTTCTTCCAAATGGAAGTAGAGAAGGCGTAGGAGAAGAAAAGATGGTCGACATCTTCAGTATCATTCCAGCATAGACAACAGGAGGTAGGGACCTGAATGTGGCAGTAATTGAGGGAGGACTGTGCTGGGAGGCAGTAAGATAGGGCTTGCTAGGCGGTGAAGCTATGACGAGGAATGTGCTGTTTAAACTAGATGATATTTCGCCAAAGAATAAAAGGGTCTTTGGAGCGGATAAAGTTCCAAGCAGAGGAGGAGGTGAACAAGCCCGAGGAGAGGGCACCCAAATAACGTTATCGTCTAATCCTCTATAGCCAGGGGGAATGGGGGGAGGGAGGACCAGAGATCCGCCAAAGGGGGAGGGAGAAACGGAGGGGACCAACCATCGAGGGAGAGGATGGAGGCCATGGTGGCGGATTTGGTAGAGCCAGAGGAAAAGATGATTCTGGGGGAGACCAGGGGGAGAAGGATGCCAACAGGGTGCCAAGGATTAAGCTAGAGCAAGCTGGAGGAGCTGTTGCCAATAGTGTAGGAGATGGCAGAAAAGGCGAGGGTCTGGAGTTGAGAATGCTACGCCAAATCCAGGAAGCATCTGGGGAAAGGGAGGCCGTCTGAAGGGAGGTCCCATAAGCGATCCGATTCCAATTTTGGAACCTGAATCCACATCACCTCTGTTTTCAGGACAAGGAACCAAAATCATGGACAGATTAGCCTTCGCTCGTATTTGCGTAGAAATCTCTGCAGCGGAAACTCCTCCATCTTCTGTCACTATTAAAGATGAAGGAGGGTTCCCTTTTGATCAGCAAGTCTACTATGAATGGCTCCCCCCTAAGTGTGATATCTGCAAAACCTTTAGTCATAACACAAAATTTTGTACTACCATCCCTTGTAAGGCTGCAAAGCTCCCCTCCGGTGAAACCCTGCCCCCTTGTGTTAGTGCTCCGCTGGCCAGACCGCCTCTCCTCTGCCCATCTGTGGTCAAAAAAAGCTCCAGCGCCGCTGTAGAAAGTGCGACCTTATGGAAAAGCCCCTCCCCTCTGAGGGTGATTCTCTGCATGTCAGGCCTTCATCCTTAGATCCCTCGAACCTGCAGCTATTATCCGCTGGTATCAACAGATAATCTATCCTGCAGTCCTTGTCTGACAAAGAAGATGGAGAAATCTCTGTGCACTCCGATGATTTTGGCTCGGATGTCGAAGAATCCTCTGATGCTCCACCATAGACTTCCCATCCTCGATCTGTGACCCTCGGTGGCTGTCCACCTCGTCTTGTCATCTTCGCTGTTGATGCTGGTTCTGCCTGTCTTCTATGTTCAGAGATTTCTGCTGCAGACTCTACTTTAGCTTTGCGAATTCCCTTTACCTCATCTGCTTCTCACCCTCTTCATGAAACCCTTGCATCTGTCCCTATCACTCCTCTCCATGATCCTTTGACTCTGGTTATGGACCCACCATATCGCATCCTCCACGCCCTCCCCTTTCCACCGACACTACCCTTCTCTTTATATCGACCATCCTCCATACCGAACCGGTCCACCTTTCTCCTCAAACCGAACCGTTTCTCCCAATATCTCGACCATGCCACTTAACCCATCTCCCATCCCCTTAGGTCCGACCCATCCTCCTTTATTAGGTATTCATTCTATCCTCACCCACCTCCCGACCCTACTCTGTTGCTGCCTATGCGGGTCTCCTCCCCCTTCCTTCGAGAGCTCCTTCTTTATTTGATGTCTAAACTCAGGCGCCTCCTGAGAGTTCACCCCTTTGATGTAGCCCCTCTGTCGCTTACGCTTAGCCCCTATAGGAACACACATTGGAAGGTGTCCTCCCTTTTCTCTGGTTTGTGCAGGCACCTCCTGTGCAATTCGCCGTTGCTGGGCTTTTACCAGCCCCTTTTGGCCCTTGTTCTCTCTTCTCAGACCCTCCGCCGGCCTTTGCTCTTAGCAATTCTTGCTCCTCCCTAGTAGGCCTTGCTGCCCAATTGTCGGAACACATCTCAGAAGGTGTCAATTCTTCTTTCTGGTCTGCGCAGGCCCATCCTACATCTTGCTACTGGTTCTTCCATCACACGCATTCCGTCTGCAACTGCTATTGGCAATTCCTGCTCTCCCCTAGCAGGCCTTGCTGGACAGCTGTCGGAACACACCTCGGAAGGTGTCCCTTCTTCTCTTAGGTCATTGCAGGTCCATCCTGCGCACCCTTTTCCTACTGGCCTCCCGCTAGTCATCCTTAATGACAGAATGCCCCTGAAAGTTGCTCGCTAGAAGGATTCCTCCCCTCGCTAGTCAATTATTTCTACCGCCTCTTCCAGGCTATCTTCTAAGAAGCTTCCAATTCACCTTCCCAGGTCCACATAGGCCCTAACTGCGCATGCTCACGCTGATGCCCATACAGGATGCGTCTTTGAGGGTCTCTTCCTCCTGCTTCCTCGTCTGCTGCTCCTCTTGGAAAGTCTATTGAGAAGGCCATGCCCCGCCAAGTCCAAGGCTACCCTGCATTCCATTTCTGGTTCAGTTACTCCCCCTTGTTTGAGCTCCTTCTTGTGGTCTAAGTCTCCCAACTCTGTCTAGCAATCCCCTCTGAAGGAGTATTAGAGGCGGCATAAATCCAAGCCTAGTTTTGCCTCCCTTTAACCCTCTGCCAGCTCCACCGAGCCTTTGATGGCCCGCCCCCTTCCTTCTCTATGACTCTTTGGCTTATTTGGAACGTTTGGGGCCTGAACTCCCTTACAAAGTATGCTGACATCCGATCTCGTATTTGCACGTTTGCCGACATCTGCTGTCTCCTAGGAACTAGAGTCCTTGAGTCTAATGCATCCCGTATTGCGAATTCTATTGCCACCTCCTTGCCCTTCATTTCTAATTATGCACACTGTCCCTTGGATCCTTTGGAATCCTCTCAAGATCCAAATCTCCCCCGTTTCCTCCTCTTCACAATGCATTCACCTCTCCATTTCTCATCTCAATTGCTAAAACTCTTGCTTTTCCTTTGACTATGCCTTAAACTGTGCCCACAAGAGGATCTCCCTTTGGGCTGCCCTCCGCTCCCTTCCTTGGGGGATTGCGGGTGACTTTTAATGTTTCCAAGTTCAGTCATGGAAAGCAGGGCGGTGAGCCAATCGACTCTTCGGCTGTTGATCCATTCAATGATTGCATTGATGACCTCAGCTTGAATGACCTTATATGGACGTGTTTCAATCTCACTTGGGACAACCATTATCAAGGGTCCACTAGAGTTGCTTGCATACTCGATCGAGCCTTAGTGAACAAATCTTGGCTCACCTCCTTTCCGTCTTCTCATACTATTTTGGTCACCCTAGCATTTTGGATCATTGTCCTATCCTGCTCCATGACCGCCCTTACATCTCCTTCGGTCTCAAGCCTTTCAAATTCCATGTGGACCTCCACTAGGACTACCTCCACATTGTCAAACAAGCTTGGGACATTCTTGTGCAAGCTTTCTCCTCCCCGCTCATAGACTTTGCTAGAAAGCTTAACAATGTTAAATCTGCCTTCAAATCCTGGAGTATCTCTTCCTTTGGCAACATCTCCTCCAGAGTGTCCATTTGAAAGGCCAAGCTTGAGGCCATCCAGGTGACGCGGATCCGGATTCAAAACTCGGAATTGGATTGCTTAGGGGCCCATTCAATAGTGAAATAACCAAATATCAAGAATAATGGCAGTTCTGTAAATAATGTGAAATTTCTATAAAGAGTGGCATACTTGTAAGGTTTTAGATGGTTAACTATTGGAAGGACACAAAGGTGATTAGTATTTATTAGGTAGGGGTAAACTAGGAAGCAAATTAAGAATATGGGACATGAGGGAATAAAAGGTTTAAAAGGGGGTATAATGGGAAAACAGAAATTAGGGTGAGAAAATAACTCAGGATAGAGGTGTTGTCTTCTTCCTTGGGACCAAAACAGGGCAGACGAATGGGGAGAGTTTCAGTTAGAGAAAGCTTCTTCACCAAGCCTCGGTTTGACCTGAAATTTCAAACGATGGTCGTAGCAGAAAGTCTTCTATGAATCCAGCACCAAAAGACCTCGACAGCCCAGATCTGAAGTCTTTCGAGCCTGCAACTGGGTTTGGCTAAACTCAGATCTGAGTTTGGTTGTGATTTCTCACCAACAGAGCCAAGTTTTGAAGGAGATGTTCTAGGGTTAGTGTTGCCTGAAAGGTAGCAACCTTCGCCCACAATCTCTGGTTCAACCGATTGGAAGTAAACCTTCGGCCAAGCTTTCTTACACCTGATGTTTCAGCCCATAACAGGGTATCGAAAGAAAACCAGAAAATAATAAGGATGAAGAAGAAGAAATAAAGAGGAAGTTGGAGAATGGAAGAGAAAAGATGAGGAAATGTCAAAGAGGGAGAAAAGAGGGGTTCGGCCAATAGCTTCAACCAAAGAAAACTACTCATTAAATTTCAACATTTCTTCAAAACCCAACTAAGCCGTTGGGTACAAGCTGGTATTTAAAGACAAAGTAAACTAGTATCTTATTTGAAACTGAAACAAATATTGCATCTACTCTAAAATAGAAATAAAATCTCACTCAAATAAGAATCACATTTGACTACCAAACTAAGTTCTAAATCTAAAAAGGAAAGAAATAGAGAAATGGCCCTAAATCCAATGTGTAACTACATCAGCTCCCCTGGTCTTAAAAGAATTCAATTCCGTCGAGTTAGGTCGTGCTCCCAAGATACCCTTGTAAATCTACCGATGAAGGGTGGCACGTATCTCGAAGTAAATGACGGGAATGTAACTCCGTGAAGCGGGAGAGTAGGTTGATGTGCCACTGGAGCAGAGTACTGTCGCCGATGTTGCATGTTTGATAACGCGTGTGGCATCATTAAGTACGTATGGCCTCTTTGCTTCACCTTGAAGGTGTTCCGTGCACCATTGTAGAGAATACCAGCATAATGTTGCCAAGGTCGCCCTAGAAGAATGTCGTAGTGTGCCAATGAGGTAAGCAAGGCACATGATATTGTAGCGGCCCAAACTGTAGATGTACTCGAACAACTGCAGTGGCCTCTTCTCGAGGTGTGGGTCCAAAACCTTGCACGTAAATCTTCTTGAAGAGTTGCTTCTATGAAAGGTTGTGTGCTCGAACAAATTCAGCAGAGACGAAGTTTGCTTCTGCCATGGTATCAACAACTGCATGAATATCAGCAAGATATGAACCGTGCAGGAGAGTACCCTTTGTCTGAAGAGAGGAGCCTTGTCAACTATTCTGTTTGAGAAGGATATAAGACTAGCGGAATGAACTTCGACATCATCATAATCATCATGGCCAATATCATCTTCTTTGAAGGGAGTAGGATGTAAATCAGGATCAACATCATCATTGTTCTCTGTTGGTTGCTTCTCTGCTACATTCACAGAACGAGTCCTATTGGGGCACTTGTTGGAGTAGTGACCCTTCTCGCCGCAATTATGGCATTTGACGTTCTTCACCCTAGCACTATCCTTGTTGAACTCTGACCTCTTATCTTTCACTCTACGATATTCAAGTTTTTTTTCTTCCATATGTAGTGGAGTTCTATAAACTGAAGGAGTCTTGATCATACTCTTCCAATAAATGGACTTCTCTTCAGCTGTCTGGGCATGAGCTGCTGCCACATTAATGGACCTAAAATTAGTGTTAGCCAATTCGAGTCGGATCTCAGTAGTTAGCTCATTAATATATCGCATCACCCGTTGCTGGTCTGTTTCCTGAAGTTAACACCTTGAAGATAGTTTGTGGAATTCGACGGTGTAGGTATCCATATCCTTGTTGCCTTGTTGAAAATTAAACAATTTGTGAAACATCACTTTTTTATAATTAGGAAGAACAAATTTCTCAGTTAGAATATGCTTCATGACATCCCAATTGGTAACGGGTCCAAGTCGTTTAACAAACCTGGAGTGCAATACATCATCCCCCCATGAACATGCATATCCAATAAATTTAGTGAGGATGAGTTCACACTGCTCGTCCGGAAGAGATTTATAAGCAAAAACGTCTCCACTTTAGTAAGCCAGTAAACGAATTCTTCTGGTCCCTTTTCACCATTGAACTATGGAACCTCAACTTTGATGCCATAATCTTTGTTAGAAAATTTTCGAGTAACATCTTGGGGTATAACATGATCACGTTGCTGTCTTTGAGGGGTATCTTCAATCCGTAGGACATTAAACTAGGAGGTGGTGCAGATGGTCCATCGTTAACTTGCGTTTCGAACCTTTGCATAAAGGTAAGAATCTTAGTGAGGGCACTTTGAGTCTCATCCATGAACTTGTCATATTTCGCCTCATTTTCCTCAACCTTTGCATCAGTTTTCTGCTGATTCTCAAGTACCTCGTGATACAATTTGTTCAACTTAGCGTTGGTGATGTGACCTGTCATGATTAAGAAATTGCAGTAAATTCGCTCTGATACCACTTGATGCGGATCTGGATTCGAAAACTTGGAATTGGATCGCTTAGGTGCCCATTCAATAGTGGAATAATCAAATATCAAGAATATGGCAGTTCTTTAAATAATGTGAAGTTTCTATAAGGAGTGGTAGACTTGTAAATAAACAGAAGGTGTAAGGTTCTAGATGGTTAACTATGGGAAGGATACAAAGGTGATTAGTATTTATTTGGTAGCGGTAAACTAGGAAGCAAGTTAAGAGTATGGACATGTGGGAATAAAAGGTATAAAAAGGGGTATATTGGGAAAATAGAAGTTAGGGTGAGAAAATAACTCGCGATAGTGGTATTGCCTTCTTCCTTGGGACCAGAACAGGGCAGACGAATGGGGAGAGTTTCAGTTCAAGAAAGCTTCTTCACCAAGCGTCGGTTTGGCCTGAAACTTCAAACGATGGGTCGCAGCAGCAAGTCTTGAATGAATCTAGCACCAAAAGACCTCAACAGCCCAGATCTGAAGTGTTTCGAGCCTACAACTGGGTTTGGCGGTATCAAAACTCAGATTAGAGTCTGGTTGTGATTTCTCACCAACAGAGCCAAGTTTTGCAGGAGATGTTCTAGGGTTAGTGTCATCTGAAAGGTAGCAACCTTCATCCATGGTCTCTGGTTCAATCAATTGGAAGTAAACCTTCAACCAAGCTTTCTTAAACTTGATGTTTCAGCTCAGAACAGGGTATCGAAAGAAAACCAGAAAATATTAAGGATGAAGAAGAAGAAGAAGAAATAAAGAGGGCGTTGGAGAATGGAAGAGAAGAGATGAGAAAATGTCAGGGAGGGAGAAAGAGGGGTTCGACCATAGCTTCAACCCAAGAAAACTACTCATTAAATTTATTCAGTTCTTCAAAATCCAACTAAGCCGTTGGGTACAAGCTGATATTTATTTAAAGACTAAAAGTAAACTAGTTTCTTATTGAAACTGAAACAAATATTGCATCTACTCTAAAATAGGAATAAAATCTCACTCAAATAAGAATAAAATTGACTACCAAACTAAGTTCTAAATCTAAGATGGAAAGAAATAGAGAAATAACCCTAAATCCAATGTGTAACTGCGTCACCAGGTTAGACTCCAATCTAATTTGCACAGTCCTTCTCTTGCGTCGGAAGAAAGCTCGACCTCTTTTGAGCTCTTCTACCTCCTTGCCTAAGAAGAAAGTTTTCTTGACCAGAATTCTAGGATTATATGGATCAGCTGGGTGACACCAACTCTGCCTTTTTCCATAGATCTATGAAGGTTAGGATTAGTGCCAACTCCATCCCGATGCTCACCTCGAGTGATGGCTCCATTCTTCACAATCCAACCAATATCAAAGCTGAAGCTGTCGACTACATCTCCACTCTCTTCCAACCCCTTCTTTCTCCCCTACCAATCCTCTCCCTCCTATCTTCATCAAAAAATTCGTTTCTGATCACCTCTTGCCCAACCTCCAATCCATTTCCTCTGATGATGAAATCCTGGCTACCATTCTTTCCGATAAAGCCAACAAAGCCCCTGGGCCAAATGGTTTTAGCATGGGTTTCTTCTCTTCTAGTTGGGATATCATCAAGGCCAATCTCATCTTAGCCATTCGTAGCTTACTCCTCAATCCTTCCCAGATCAAAGGGGTCAACTTAACCTTCCTTTGCCTCATTCCCAAAAAGGGAGCTTCCTCTATGTCTGATTTTCGTCCTCCCTTTACAACCTCCTTTACAAGTTCATAGCCACATTCTTGCTAATCATATTCAATCAGTTGTTGCTCCTTGGTTAGTGCTAATCAATCAGCCTTCATTGCTGGGAGAAGCATTGCTGATAACATCATCTTGTGTCATGAAATCGTCACTTTGATAGAAAATCCCACTCCTCTGCTGCTCAGCTCAAATTTGACATCCACAAAGCTTTTGATTTAATAAAATGGGTCTTCATCTTCAAAGTCCTGCTTCAGATGTCTTTTCCTCTGGTCTTTGTTCACTGGATCAATTCTTGTATCTCCTCCCCTCGTTTCTTGGTCCTTGTGAACGGTAGCCCTTGGGGATTCTTTCACTCTTCTGTGGGCATTAGACAGGGATGCCCCCTCTCCCCCCTTCTTTTCTCTCTTTCGCTTGAGGTTCTTTCTAGGTCCATCCAATTCAATACTGATCAGCATCTCATCTCTCCCATCCCCAAATGCAAATCCCTTATGCTTACCACCTTGCTTTTGCTGATGATCTTATGATCACCTCGAAAGTTGATCTAGATTCCATAACCTCCATTATGTCCTCCCTCCACCTCTTTGAGAACCTCTCGGGCCTCCGAATCAACCCTCATCAAATCCCGCCTCTTCCTTTTCGGCGTCTCTAAAGTTTTTAAAGCCCTTCTCTTGGAGTTGACTAGCTTCTCTCCTGGTATCTCCCTGTTAAGTACTTGGGCTTGCCTCTTATTACTGCCAGGTTTTGTGCTCATCATTGCACTCCTATGCTTGACTTCATGAGGAAGAAGCTTCAGCTTTGGAAAGGCAAGCTCCTTTCTTATGCTGGTCGCCTTGAGCTTGCTAGATCTGTAATCCAATCTATATATCTCTACTGGTCTGGCATTTTTGTTCTCCCCTTCTCCACCATTAATGCCATTGAGTTGCTTCTCTTCTTCCTTCCTTCGGAAAGGAGGTGATTGCTTCAAATTCCTCCACCCCATTAGTTAGGGGTCTGTTTGCCTTCCTAAATCTGAAGGAGGTCTGAGCCTTAAGAGATTCAAAGATGTCAACACCTCTGGCATCCTTAAACTTATCTTGAGGATTACTTTTAAGCAAACCCGCATTTGGGTCTCTTGGGTCTATTCCTCCCTCCTTAAGTCTGATTCCTTCTAAGCTGCATCTCCCTCCTCCAATGCCTTTTGGGTTTGGCGTAACATTCTCGGCACTAGACCTAAGGCTCTCGAGGCTATCCATTACTCCATAGGGAACGACTCCAACACCTCCCTCTGGTCGGATCCTTGGCACCCCAATGGAATTCTCCTCTCCATTTTCAGCTCCAGATCAATATACTCCTTTGGATTATGCCGGTCTGCCAAGGTTGATGCCATCCTGGGAAATGATTCTTGGTCCCCCTATCTCTCCCCTCATCTTGCTGACATTTGGTTTGCCCTTCCTTGCCTCCCCCCAAGACACCCTGGAAGGCAGGATAAAATTTCTTGGATCCCTTCTTCTTCTGGATTCTTTAGCTTTGCCTCTGCTTGGGATTTCATCCTTTCCAAACGTCCCATTGTGCCTTGGCATAACATCATTTGGTTTAAGGGTCACATTCTCCGTCGCAGTTTCAATGCTTGGCGGGGGCCATCTCCAATTGCTTGCCAACCCAGTCTTTCTTTATCCACATGCACATCCAAGTCTCCTCTTCTTGCTGCCTTTGCTGGATTGGCACTGAAGATGTTGACCATCTCGTTTTCTCCTGCTCTTTCTCCTCAGTTTAGTGGAAGTTCATTAGTCATTGCAGGCCCTCGAGAAGAAGACTGCTCCACCTTAGTAGATAAGTATTTGGGTTGATATGACATATGTTGGTTCTTCTATCTGTGACACTATTGGAAAGCTGGCCGTATGTGCCGCCATCAATGATCAATCACATCTGGATGGGGAGGAATCTTTGTAAATGGACCTCCAACTCTTTCTCTTTTGAAAATATTTGGAATGCCATCTACTTCGACATCTCCTCCAAGATTGCTTCTCTCCTCCAGTGTTCTGTTAGTAATTTCCAATGGAATAGGCTTATTGTTGTCTCCTGGGGTCTCCCCCCTAACATTCTCTCCCCTCCCACCGTAGTTCAGCTTTGCCCCTTTTGGGTTGAAGATTCTGTGGCCTTTTTGTTTTTATTTTTTCACTCACCCCCTTCCCCTTTTTTCGGGGTTGTTCCTTTAGGTTTCCCTTCCCCCCCTCTCCCTTGTATATTCTTTTCCTCTTGATAATGAATAAATTTATTTTATAAAAAAAAGCCCTATTTGTTGAATTTCGACCAAAACCTCTATATTTTCAGTCATTTTGCCTGGGAGAAAGAGAAAACACCTATTTTCTTGGATTTTGGCCACATCACCTCATCAAACTCCTGAAATACGCTGCTGGGGGTTGCCACATCGGTCCAAAGGTATCGATTGCTGCATATTTGTGAAGATTTGGCCACAGTCAACAGATCTAGGTAACAATCTTTTCTCAAAAAAATGAATTTTGCAAAATATTATAAATAATTGTTGGTTGGTGATGTAATTTTTATATCTCAGACACCGTATGACCTCACAGGTTCAGTTTTTCCCCCCCTGTTTATATATATTTATTAATTTTTTGGTCTGAAAAATGAAATTTCCTAAAAAAAAAAAAAAAAAAAAAAAAAAAGAAGGAAAAATATTCTGTTTTGGTTTGAAAAGTATAAAAAAATTGTGAAATTAATTTCAGCATGTTTTGAAGTACAGATGAGACTTATTATGCTGTACTGGATTTGCTTGTGTTGTATTAAGCCAATATTTGTTTGCAAAAAATTATGAAAAATATTTTTAATTCTTCTTCTTCCATTTCCAGTTTTGAGTATGACACCAACTCACAAGGACATACTAGATCATACTTTGTGGATAGCTTCTTCTCCTACCTACCCACCAGCCTGTACATGCTGCCAATACCATCAAGTCATAGTTGCTCAATGGTTGGTTCTTCACATTATGATGATCTATACAATAGGATAGATTGCCTCCAATATGTAGATGAGGCCATTTACAGGGCAGCCGTGGAGGACTCATGGATAGGTGAGACTTAAAAGCTTGAGATTGATTGATTGAATCACTTTGTTGGATCAGTAGTGTAACCAAGGGCATCGGATTGCATTCTCAGCTCCCATACCACCTTCACCTATGGTACTACCTTAGGTACGCTACTGGTGGTGGTACCTCTGCCTATGCTTCCCTTTATATGCTTTAGCTACTAAAGGGAAAGACCCTCCCCTGCTAAAAGCCCGGGTCTATCCAATATTTTCCGTTTGGATTTACTGAAAGGCTTTTGTTAAAGCAATCAAATAGAAAGAAGTTCATCTCTCAAAAGTCTATAAATTTATTTGTGTGGGACTAAGGACTTGAATGAAACTTTAGAGAGTAGTCATGCTAGCGAAATAGTGAAGAAAGGAGGAGAGGTGAACAACTGGTAATGGCTGCTGGATAGGCGGAAGTACTAAGCCTAGAATCACTTTCGATCTATGGCAATTTTTCGATAGCAGAAAATACGCAGCTCTGATATCGGAGACCGGAAGAATGATACACAAAAAGGCTTTATAATGTAGACTAGGGTAGGGGTGTAACCAAGTATCAACTGCAGGAACTTTTAAACGAAAGAACAACCTCAACACAGTAGGACAGAAGTAGAACAATTCAGGCAAATAAAAAAATACTTCAAATCTGGAATTGTGATGTACCGACCTCAACAAGACAGTGCTACTGATCAGATCAGTGTAACAGACCACAGGACTTAATAACGGTCTCAACTAGGATCAAATCACCTTAGAAACATGAACCACAGATCAAAAGATCAACAGAAAATAAGCCTGACCAGTCGATTTCAATTCTGGATACTACAGTGCACTAGAAGACAAGAATAGGGTGATTTCTCATAACTTGCAATTGGCTGGTCAGAACCAGTCCAGACTTGGATCGAGTCTCCCTTATGTAGAGGGGAAGGTTCGATCAAGACTTTAGCCCAAACCCAGGTCTGAATCAGCCTCTAACAGCAGAAACCGATTGTGAATAACTGATAAAATTCTGATCAGATTTTAAGAAAATAAATGCCTGGTAATCTGAACAGTAATAGATGCTTGAAAAATAAAACTTGAGAGAGAAAGAAGAACACTTGAAGAGAAACTGAAGTGTTCTTTTGATAGGCAAGAAAGATCGACCAAAAATTCAGACACAACCGAGGGCAGTAGATGCTATAGCGAGCAGGGGTCGATTACTCAGCTTAGGGTATTTTCTGGGCAGAATCTGAAGTGTAAATACCTGATTTGTAGAACGGCAATAGAACCTTGGAAATAAACCTTGAAGAAGAAAAAGAACACTTGAAAGGGAATCCTCTTGGGCTTCACACCGCAAAGAGTTAATTGGATCAAACACCAATTCCTTCAGGCTTGATCAAACACAGGACCATCACTTTGATCACACACAAAGCAAACTCAGAAGAGCAACAACAACATAGCTTTATCATTCATAAATCATGGGCTACTAATGAGCCTTCTCTTTATTTATAATGGTGAGGGGGGAGGGAATTACAAAATAGAAGGTTCCTAAAAAAGGAAACCAAATATTCTCCTAATACAATAGTTACTAAAAACTGAAATTAGAAACTAGTTGAAAAAGGAAACTACTAATGACTTGAATCAATTAATAACTTGACTCCTAAGGAAACAAATATAACTCAAATCAAACCCAACTAAAAAAGGAAACTAATGAAAACGGAAACTAACTATTAATCCCATACTCAATCTTAGAGCCCCACTTTTAGACCCATAAAAGTGGTTTATTACACTCAAAACACATGAGATCAAAGGCCCAACATGTATGAAACCCAACCCTAGGCTTATTCCTAATAAAACAAGCCTATTTTGGTTATTAATTTGCATCACTTTATAGCTACGTTTATGTTTCAATATGCTAGACCTCTCTATAAGTGTTTCTTCTGCACACTATGACATGGCATGCATTTATCACAGTCGGTGAAAAAATGCACGTCGGCTCTGTTGGCCCATGAGTGGGCTCGATCCAACACATTATAGTTCGTATTAGCTGGCAATAATGTATTGTTGAGACTTGGGACTTGGGTGTCTATGTTACTTTTACTTTGTAGTTTGAACGTAATTTGTAATGTGAACTATTTCATTGCTAATTAATCAATATTATATTTTCTTCATTAATAGTGCATAAATTACTTGTTTTACTTGTATTTTCCGTCTATTAGTACTAAAACAATGTGTAGGGCAAATATTACATAAGGTATACTGTCTACCAAGGGTCCAAAACCAAACCACCACATTATGTTACTTTTCTTGCAATATGAAGGTTTACATATGGTTTTTTTTTTTGGGTGAATAAAAAAATTCATAACAAGATTAAGATATGTTTATATAGGCTAAAATAAGGTTTGCCTGAAGTATTGGAGCCTAATATGGCAATTTTCCCATCAAAACATCCAACTGAAACAGTAGCAAAAAATACACTATTTCGGCAAAATTTCGCCGGTTTCGGTCCATTTCACTAATTTTGGTTTGACTGAAATGGCCTACCGATATGAGATTTTGACCTATGAGGATAGCATGGAGGCTGGAGGCTGTTTACATATAATCATAACTAAACGAAAATAATAAAAAAAGCAACTTATTTTACTGAAAGACTGCCCACCAGGAATTGGAGATAAGCTAGAAATTTAACATTTCTAATCCGTAACAGAATTTAAAAGGAAACACACACTAAGAACTTAATTTAACTAATCAATAGGTCGCTTAGTTCTTACTCTTACCCATATTGTAGCCCCATTTCAGTAGTCCATTACAACAAAAACCCCTTAAACTAGAGGCCCAACACATATGTATCCCAAGTCCCAACCCAAGGCTTATTTCCACAAAAACAATCCAACTTACGTGATGTGCAAAAAAAATAAGAGCAATCCAGTGCATGAGACTCCTGCTACTGCAGCGTCTGGGAGGGGCAAATGTACATAGCCTCACCCCCTGCTTTGCAAGAGAGGTTGTTTCCAAGTTTCGAAGTTGTGACCAACATGTTTTTTTTTTTTTTTTTTTGGTGCATAGTAAAATGCATTAAAAGAAGGGGGGGGGTGGTTAGGGAAATATAGCCTCAAAGGGGGAATTTACAAATCCAAAAGGGATACAAAAAGCCTATGAGGGCACTAAGCAGGGCCCACTTGGCATCAAAGAACTTCTACAGACCAGCGCGGATGCCCAACCAAAGGAGGCAAATCGGTCTGAACTGGGAAGAGAACAACAATCCCTAACCTTAACACTGAACACAACATTTCCTAGCTGCCAACACGAAGGAGCACCGCTGGAGAAGAGTGAGCCATGATGGTGGAGCACTGGCCTTACGGAGGGCCACGACCAAGCGGTCAGTTGGCCTAGCGGATGGGTCTTCAAGGTGAAAGGGCGCCGCCCTTTTTGAGGGCAACGACAGAGTAACTGCTGACTAAGAACGGCCTGACGGGTTGGTGTCGAAGAGGATAACCAGTAGACCAAAAGGGAGGTTCCCAATGGTCGACAGGCCCACTGGGCTAGACAGACAATGAAGGTGGAGGCAAATGCTACGAGCAGGAGGACAGACCAAGTGAGCTCGGCATCCAGAAGGAGAGACGACCAACTGGACAGCAGGCCTGGCAAGAATGGCATCAAAAAGGGCTGTAGGCATGGCAAGCATCCAACTGAGAGGCAGAACCGGAGTAGCAAACGAGCCAATGGACAGACCAAACGAGCCTGATGGCCAACCGAAAGGGTGGACACCAGACCTGATGGGAGAGGCATCCAAAGGGCAGCAATCTTGGTGGGACAACGATCGAGAAGCAGCTAGCCTAGAAGGGGCCAGCACCAAGTCATCTACTGGCCAAGCAGGGCAGGCAGCCGGCGGAAAGACGAGCCGAGTGGTTGCAACAGCCTTAACGCCGATCGAGTTAACTGACGCTAGCAAGCATAGATCAAACAAGCTTGATGGCCAACCTGAAGGGTGGACATCAAACTTGATGGGAGAGGCGTCCAAAGGGTAGCAAGCTTGGTGGGACAACGACCGAGAAGTAGCTAGCGTAGAAGGGGCCAGCACCAAGTCATCTACTGGCCAAGAAGGGCAGGCAACCGGCGGGAAGACTAGCTGAGTGGTTGCAGCAGCCTCAACTCCGATCGAGTTAACCGACGTTAGCAAGCACGAGGGAAGAAGGGAAAAAGAGTGGAGCAGGAAGAAGGGAGAGGACGAGAGAAGAAGAAGAGGAAGAGGGGAAAGGTGAAGTGGAGAAGTAGAGGAAGGGGAAGAAGAGTGGTGGAGGAGGGAGGGAGGGAGGGAGAAGAGGAGAAGAGGAGAGAGGTGGGAGAGAAGGTGAAGGGAGAGGGAGAGAGGAGGGGAGGAATAAGGGAGAGGGCGTAAGAAGAAGAAAAAGAAGGGAGGAGGGAAGGGGAAATGCAGATGTAGAGGTAGGGGAAGAAGAGCGAAGGAGGAGGGAGGGAGGGAGAGAGAGAGAGAGAAGAGAAGAGAAGAGAAGAGAAGAGAGAGGGGGAGAAGGCGAAGGGAGAGGGAGAGAGGAGGGGGGGAGAGCAGCCCAGACAAACGGCAAGGCTGCTCCAAGCGACGGCGTCCTTCGGTTTTCTCTGTAGCTAGGGTTTTCTGGAGCAAGGTGCGTTGGAGCTTTTCAACTCCAGATGCCTAGGAAAAAAAGATGTGACCAACATGTTGCAATGGTGCAACTTGACCCGCCCCATCCCACTTATGTGATGTATTTGCATCAATTCCCCGTTCATTGAAAAGAAAACTCATTCTCGAGTTTTGAAGTGACGTAGAATCAGCATCACACAATCAACATTCAATCTGAAATAAAGTTCTAGCTTCTCTCAAACGGGATGAATTTCAGCAGTGAAAGAAAACAATAGAGACTACTTCTGTGTTTCTAGTTCATTATTATCTCTTTCCTTGTTTTGTTTTGTATTCTTATTTAAATGCTAATCCACATGGCAATAAAGCAAAGGCCTGCTAAATTCCCTAATTATGTGGCTTGATCTTACTTGCATTCTCCCTCCCCCAATTAATCAGGATTCCAGTTATCTTTGAAGGGGATCTGGCACATGTTGCTGCTTGCCATCTGAAGGAAAATTATCTTGTTCATATAGCTGGACAACTAAGTGCAGATACACCACCATTTACTGTAGAAAAAGGTCAAGCAAATGTTCAGGTAATCATTATTTTTGGGATAAAGATTGTGATAGTTTTTGTACCTATAGTTGTGTCTTCATGGAGTTGCTTAGTTTTGGAGTCATGGGTTATTCATTAGTTTTAGCTTATTTGTTCTTGGTCACATATTCCTTTGACTTTTAATAAATTTGCTATTCCGGAACCTCCCCTGTTAGGATGTTGGTTTAATTGAAGTGTTTGAAGTTTTGCTGTGAGATGGGGAAATAATGATGGATCTGATAGCAAAGTTCTGCATTGTTTAGAGTTCAGAGTTTGAAGTATCATGTATTTCTCTTTCAACTGGGCCACATTTAAAGCACTACTAAAATGAGCATGTATAATTCCATCGAGAGATCGCAAACTGAGCATGCTTTGGACTTGGATGTCTTGGACTGCCCGAGCAATTTAATTATCTTGTTTGGTAAAATTGTGCCCCAGACAATTTCGTTAGATAAATTTCAGACAATGCACCGTCTCAACTTGGACTCATGCATTTAATTTGAGTAGAAGATGTTGATGCTGTCATCCAAGGTTTTGATGTGAAATTGAAAGATAATTATACTGCTTCACCATGTAAGAGGGTTCATTTGGCATCATATTTTTTTTATTGTTTTCATTGCGCTTCCATGTGTGAGTTTCTTCTTCTTTTAGAATTAGAATTGTAATCCTGTGCTAAGAATAGGAAGCAAAATACTTCATAGTTTAGCTCAATGAATGGAAATTAAGTTTTATGTACTCTAGCTGTAGCGGACAATGGTTATGTTGGTCACAGGTTCGAAAGTTGGAAACAGCCTCTCCTGCGAAGCAGGGGGTAAGGCTGCGTACATTTTCCCCTTCCACACCCTGCAAAACTTTTTGTTTTGGTACTCCAGCTGTGGTGGACGAAGCAAGGGATGGAACTAGTTCTAAAGGAAAGTCAACTCCTTTAGAACCAAGGTTTAAGATCTCGCTCTCACCCCCCATCTCGCTGATCTAAAAAAGAGAGATCTGGCGAGATATTGCCGAGATCATGTATTTTTTTCCGGTTGACTCGGTGGTTGGTCTCGGTGGTCATATGGTCTTTGTAGCCCCTGAAACTTGGTATTTACCCTATTTTAGGCCTTCTGACTAAAATGGAAACATCAGTTTTTTTTTTTAAATCAAACCTAAAGTGGTACTTTGACTTCGTACCTTATGTAAGTGGTCTCCGACTCTTCGGACCATAGGCTAGTGTGCTCTATTCCACAACTCACATTCCACAATCAACACATGACACATCATAATCATAAGAATTTAAAAGACATCATCATAGACAATTACGTAATTGTTTAATAATTAACACTGACGACCGATGAGTTACATTCACACATTGAAAATTAAAGTAACTCCAAATGTGGATGAGGAGATAATATTCTCTACTCTTTAAGCTTCAATGAGTATTGGAATGGAGATCCTCAAGCAAAAGCTCCAAAATCCTTGATTCTTAGTGTTTTTTCTTCAAAAAAGTAGAGAGAGAGAGAGAGAGAGAGAGAGAGAGAGGCGAGATATAGGCGGGATCTTGGTGAGATAGAGGCGAGATCTCGAGATCTCGGTCAAGTTTTTATACAATTATAACTCGCCATACATCTCGTCTCGCCTTTTTGAAAAAGAGAGATATTAGCGATATCTTGCCGAGATCTTAAACCATGTTAAGAACTAAGTGTAGTCTCCGTTCCTGTGGGTTATTATGTTCTATCGTTGGTCTGAGTTAGTGATTATTTAGTGAAGGGAGTTTTTGGTATTGGATGGCACAATTACCTAAGTCGGTTGTAAGGCTTTTTTGTTAATTATAAATACATCACTTGGCCCACCGTTTGAGCAGGCTATTCACTTCTCAAAGACTCAAACCATGGACTGCATTCCTTCTCATTCTTCCCTCCTACTCTCTCTTTTCTTCTTCTTCTTCTCTAGGGTTGCTGATTAATTAATGTCTTGATACTCACATGGAACCAGAGCATTAAGATCCAGTAGTTCTGTTCTTTCCATCTTGACATTCCTCTTTGGGTTCTCCATTGTGGACCATAGCAACCCATGCTGTATTTTGCTTTTGAAACCCCAGTCGATTAGACAATGAAGAACTAGGGTGTCCTGCCTTCTTGAAGATCTCATACTCCATCAATACCCTGCTACATGATGATCTCTTGCTCCATCAACATGTAAAGATTAATAGATTATTGAAACTGCAGCTGCGGCCTGCGGTACTCTGTTTTTGGCAGAAATTGAATCTACAATTCCTTTTGATCTATCCTTTAAATCCTCCTAATATTTTAGGGCATTCCCTCTGGATGGGTCCATTAATCCTGATATGAAGCTGATCCAAGCCACTAATGTGAAGTAATTTCAGTTCTTATATCGCTGCACTGCTATTATCTGGAATTTTCTGGCAGATCTTGTTCTTGATATTATTTCAGATCTGTCCACTATATCTGGCTGGGATTTTAGAGCACTGAAGACCCTCCTATTGGTCGTTTAGTCTGACTTTTAGCCTGATCTCAGCCTCTGATTTGCTGGAATCAAATTTCTCCCAAGCAACCTGCGGTACTCTGTTTCTGGATCTATTAGGCATAATCGAATTTTGCATCTGGTCCTCTACTCTGAGTGGCAGTTCGGGCCATTGTTGCCTGTCTTTGGAAGGTTCAGCAGTGATATGTTCGTTGCTGATTGCTGCCTCTGTAACTGCTCTGTGCTTCTGATTGTCTCTGGCCCCTTTTCTGTGGATTTTTTCTGCTCACTAGATGCGATTGTGATTGCTGGTTGCGTTCTTTTATCAATATGACAGAATCCAAGCCTCGTATGGACAGTGTTAATGTCCAGATAACCTCTATCAGGTTAAACGTTGCTTCCAATTATCTTCTTTGGGCATGGGCTGTGGAAGTATACATCACTGCCAAATGAAAGATGGATTACTTGACTATGACTCAGCCTGCTCCCACTGCTTCTGCTTGGCTGTGGTATAGTATGGAGCTCTCCGTGGCTGCCAATGTCATGTTCAAGGTTTTCAAGGCGAGTGTGGATGGTGAAAATCAAGGTGACACCAACAAGGCGACGCCTAGGCAACCAATGCGCCAGTCCAGGCTGAGATCTTGATAACTGTGGTCATGTTTCACAAGACAGAAAAGGGAGTCTGGATGAACTCAGAGAAAGTTTTTCTCAGAGACAAAAATAGATCAAGGATATATGACTTGTATGAAAAATTCTTCTCCTTCAAGTAGAGTTTGAAAGTCTGTTGGTGACTACTACAGTACTCTTAAAGGCATGTGCAAGGAACTCAATGTTTATTAGCCTCTTTCCACTGGCATTCATGTTCTCAAATCTCAACATGCTGAGTTTCTTGTTGCTAAGTTCCTGTTTGGATTGGACTTTGATCTTCAGCCTGTCAAGAGTCAATATTAGCTGGCGAGAAGATCCCCTCTATTAATGAGGCCTAATTGCAGAATTCAGCAGATTGTGTCACCCTCTGTGGTTAAACTTGATTCCATTGCCTCTTCTAAGAATAATTCTGCCTTCATTGCTAGTAGTGGTGGTCGTGGTCGTGGTAATGGTGCTCATGGTAGAGGTCGTGGATTAGGGGGAGGTCGTGGACATGGCATGGATGGTTGTGGCAATCAACTCTCTGATCCAGTTGTTCGCTGGTGCACTCATTGTTGTCACCCTAATCACACTATTTGACAAATGTTGGATGAAGCATGGAAAGCCCAAGTGGGGACACCAGCCATTTGCTAATACTACTCTCTGATGGGAATATTGATGTGGTGCCCCCTAATGACACTAATGAGAGTCCATCAGTTGGACGTGGTGTCTCATCTCATTCTGATATGATCAATCAACTCCTTAAACGAGTTCAGCAACTTGAGACATTCTCTTCCTCATCCATGGCTACATTAGCTCATTCGGATGTACCTACATGTCTCACATCCTCATCCTCCACTCCATGGGTTATTAACTTAGTGTGTCCTCACATATGACTGGTAAGCCAAGTTTGTTCTCTTCATTTCATAAGTCTAATTCTCCATCACAAGTTATTCTTGCAATTGGATCCGTTACTCATGTTACTGGTCATGGCGTTGTTCCTCTGTCCTTTATGCTTTCACTGTCTTCTGTACTTCACAACAAAACAACAACAAACTCAGCCTTATCCCAACTTAATGGGGTCGGCTCATTATCTACTGTACTTCATGTTCCAAAATTGTCTCTTAATCTCTTATCTGTTTGTCAATAGAAAAACATCGAAACTGCTCTGTTACATTTTATCCTTATCATTGTGTTTTTCAGGATCTCATGACATTTTGATCTTCTGTCTGTTAGTTAGTGAGGGGTGTTTTGGGTATTAGATGGCCCAATTACTTTAGTCAGTTTTAAGTGTATGGTTTATTCTGACTTCTTGAACCTCAGACAACCTACTGAGGTACTGATTGTCAGGAATAAAACAGTACCATAACAGGATCGAAAAACAGAGAGATAGGCAAGTAGTTTTTGAATGTAATAACATAGAACAAAATCCAGCAATCAGATGAAGGGTATTATGGTGATTTCCAAAAATCTGGTTTTAGGGTTCAGAAAGTAGAACAGTTGCACCAATCGATCTCTGAAATCAGAAGTGGGATTGATTCACGAAACGGAGAATAAAACAGTAGATAACTAAGAACAGTAACACAAGATCGATTCAGGATTCTAAGAGGCAGGGGAAGAATTGGTATTTTGCAAATATCTCCAGATCTGACCATCATAACTGTCTTAGATCCTATTTTAAAGAAATAAGTCTAGTCAAAGGTTGAATGCGATCGGGTATTCAGGTGGCTGAATTGCTTAATCTGAAAAAACACCTTATATCCAACATTCTAAAAACTAGGGTTCTAGTTGAATAAATTAAGACAAATAATTGATAATGGATGAAGAATGATGATGGAATCAACAAATGCAGTATAAAGTTGCAACAGAAGAACATGAGTGAAAAATATTGATAATTGTGACTTCCCATCAAGGATTTCCCACCCTTAACTGAATCTCACAACATGCATACTTAGCAGCAAAAGAAAGAGCTCAAGCCAAAATATCATTAGTGAAAATTCGTGTGTAAAGTTGTAGCCCCTTACAAACTTGTATAGAAGACTTAAAAGATAGACTCAAAACACTAAAAAGGAAAGGCCCAACCCAATCCTTAACTAATAAGGTAACATAAATCGACTAGGAAAGCTAAAATTATGAAAGAAATTGACTCAAAGCAGTATTGGACTTATAGACTCCTAATTCAGCCTAACTAAAGCACTTAATCGCAAGTAAAATAAAGAAATAATTTATATATTAAGGAAAATCCCGTATGCAAACTTACTACCCATGGTTCAGGCCCATTTAAGTGGCCTGCCTATTACATTAAAAATTCCATGGACCAAAGGCCTAACATGTATATAGCCCATCCCAAAGTTTATTTCTAATAAAATAAGGGTTGAATTAGGAACCAGAGATTGGAGAATGATTCGACTTGTCAGTAATGACAAAGGTCTTTCTTATTTATAAAACGATTACAACCAAAATAAGGAAAGTAGGGTACGTTGACTAAGCGTCCCTATCAACAAAACTTACTACGGTAAATAGTAAATAACCAAGGTAAATAGTAAACTAACTATGGTCATCTCAACAATAAGCCTTTTAGGTGACTTATCTGCATCACAAATGATCTCCATGTAGCCAGAGTTGAATGGACAACTCTAGGCTTTTAGTAAATAAAGCGAGCAGTCAAGAAGCGTAATGTAGATAAGTTGAGTGTGGTAGAGATGAGGTTGTTGAGATGCATGTATGGCAAAACTAGGAGAGACAGAGTGAGGAATGACTAGGTTAGAACTGATTAGAGAGATGCCCCGATTCAGCACAAACTTTGAGAATGCTATTTAAGGTGAGTTGGACATGTCCAACAGAGGCCTTGGGATGCTTTAGTGTGAAGGTATGATAAGATCTAGATGGATGGCGCTAAAAGGGCTTGGAGCAGACCTAAGGTGACCATTGATGAGTTGGTAAAGAAAGACATGCAAAGGCTAGACCTTGATCCTAGTATGACATCTACTAGAGCTGTTTGGAGGACAAAGATCTGTCGCAGATCGTTTGTAGTTGGGATGTCCCAGAGGTGTTGCAATGCTTTTTTCCTTTCTTTCTTTCCCTCCTCTTTCTTTTATTTTTCCTCTTCTCCACTCGCAAATCCATGTAGCTGACCCCATTTACTTGGGAAAAGGTTGAGTTGTTGTAAAGCGGGGATCTAGTTTAGTACTTGCTTTGGACCAACCTCACAATTTGAATTTCGAGTTAGCACTTGTGCCACCAATGTTGGAAGATCAACCCTCATCTCAAGTTGGTGTAGAAGTTGTCCTAAGCCCTAATAGGGAGGGCGGGAATTTGAAAAATCTGGTTAGTGCTTGCACCAAGGATCTAATCAAAGTCATTTTTTTTGGAAAAGAAAACCTTTCCCTTGTTAGCCAGAGTACAAGTGTTCCTCTTGATTTAGTGCAAGCGTTAACTGGATTTGAAAGAAAATAAAACTTTCATCCTTTCATTTGGAAAGAAGTGGCAGAGAAGGACCAGCCCTTCACTCCACTAAATAAAGTGAAAAAGCCTATAAGGTTGCCACTTGGGAGCTTGAACATCATATCTAACGCTCCCAACGAATAAAAAAAATATTACACCTAAAGACCCTTTGTTAAGCATGGAGAACAAGAGCAGTATTGTAATAATGGGTTTTAGGGAAGTTGTTAGATTCCAAACAACTCCTTAGGTCCTTTAAGGGTTTAATGGTCTTTGTAACATTCCAGAATTTCCTTTGAATGGTTTAATGGTCTTTGTAATATTCTAGAACTTTCTCTCTGTTATTATAAATAAAAGAGGGCTGGTGTCTTATTAGACACAAGTCATTACCCTATCCAACATGGTGTCAGAGGCTTTGGATCCAAAACCCAAAGGGTTTCCTCTCCTCTCCATCTTTCTCATTTTCTCGATTTTCTCTCTCCTAGTGCCTCCTCTCTCTTTTTCTCCCAGCGCCTCCCTACTTCTTCCTCCTGTTTTGGTTGTAGTCTCTTAAACCACCAAGAGAGCCACTAACTTCTCTCTTCTTCCTTAGGCTCTCAGACTCTCTTCTACATAGATTTGAGAGACCCAACTCTTCACCCTCATCGATTTTCAAGGCTTTTTTTGAATCGAATTTTTGATGCCATGGTACTTTTTCCCTATTGGATGCACTGTTTGTCTGAATGTTGGTTGCATTTGGTGCCACTGATCCTTATAATGGTATATACTAGCCACTTTATCGTCTCAGGACTGGGTTCCAGAGCTATCCCCAAAATCGATTTGTTCAAGTCTTTATCGTTTTTTGGGATTTTCACACTTTCCTGCTTTTTGGTGTCTTTTGGTGCTTCTTCTACTTCCAGCTGGTGCCTCTTCCTTAGAAAAGCTCCCTTGAGTTGTAACCATGTCTACTAGCTTTTATGCTTCCACTAGTGGAGACACCTTGGCTCTTCCCAATTTTCCTCCTTGCGCTATCAAGCTTGATGGCAAAAACTACCTTATGTGGACACGCTCGATCTGTATCTCCAAGTTCCGTAGCTATTATGGGTATCTCACTGGAATATGGAAGCGTCCGACCACAATTCCTGGGATTGACAAGTGGGAGTGTGTCAACTCTGTTGTTATGGCCTTCCTTGTCAACTCCACGTAGCCACATCTTTCATGTAGCTATTTCCTTTTTGACTTTGCTGTGAAGATCTGGAAGTCTGTCCAGGATATTTATTCCCAGGCGGGGAATGATGCTCATGTCTTCGAACTGCAGAAGAAGGTTCGTGACCTGAGGTAGAGAAGGCCCACACTGTCACAGTACTACTATGATTTGCGCACATTGTGGACTGAGCTAGACTTCTATGAGGAGTATACTCCTTCCACCTTGCTGATATCACCGGTTTTCAAAAATGAGAGGACAAGGTCCAGGTCTATGACTTCTTGGTAGGATTGAATGTGGAGTTTAATTAGATGTGGTCCCAAGTTATGAGTTGTATTCCCTTTCCTACCTTGGATCAAGCTTATATTGTGATCCAAATTGTGGACAACCGTTGTACCACTATGCTCCCACAACCTATTGCCACTACCACCGAGAGATCTGTGCTTGCTTCTGGCATCCAGCCTTCTAGTGTAGCCCCATCGTCTGGTGGCTCCTCTACTAGAGTTCCAGTGAAGTGCGAAT
Source organism: Macadamia integrifolia (assembly GCF_013358625.1). Lineage (NCBI taxonomy): Eukaryota > Viridiplantae > Streptophyta > Magnoliopsida > Proteales > Proteaceae > Macadamia > Macadamia integrifolia. The sequence continues at coordinate 996,543 of NC_056570.1, read as the reverse complement.
ACTATGGGAAGGAGCGTCACATCAAGGAGCCTTGCGGGAAGCTTCATGGCCGTCCTGTTGATATATCTAGTAAGTCAGGACTCCTGGTAGGCCAACCATACTAAGGTCTCAGACTCTGACTTTGCTCCTAGCATCTTAGCAACCTCGCTATCATCTGATGTGCTTACTGCCATCCGACGCCTTTTTACACGTTCGGACTCTCCTACATCTGCCACTGCGAGCTTTGCTCATTTCACCCCTTCTGGGTCAGGTATCTCTTTCTGTGGCCATACTATGTCTATCAATTCTATCCCTTGGATTATAGACTCCAGGGCTTCCGATCATATGCAGGTTGCTTTTCTCTTTTCTCATAGTTCGCTACCTATCCTAGTAATGGTAAGGTCAAGTTGGCTAGCGGGACTTATTGCACTATTTTGGGAAATGGGTTCGTTAGCTATACTCTTTCTTTATCCCTTTCTACTGTGTTACATGTTCCATTTTTTCCTACTTACTATTGTCCATTAGTAGTCTTACTTCCAATATGAATCACCAAGTCAGCTTTTTTCCGTCTAATTGTGTTTTTTAGGATCTGGTGACAGGGCAACGATTGGCTCTAGTAGGGTGTATGGTGGTCTCTATCTGCTTGATGATGTCCATACACTTTTTTTTTTTTCTGTGTCTTGATTACACTCCATTCTTCATATAGCATGTTAATTGATCGATTAGAGTCCTGTATTTACTTCTTTTCAGTTTTTTTTTTCCCTTTGCTTTATCATGTTATTGGCTGGGTTTTAGTTAAATATTTCTTACTAGAGGATATAATTGAACAGCATGAATAATTCTAATAGAAGTTTTAAATGGAAATTAATATAGAAATGATACTGTTATGTATCTAACACCGGAGCTGTGCCCTTAGGTGATGGTGCAAAGTGTGAGTTTTGTTCAAGATTCCTATATAAAGAAGAAAAGATTTGCTCCTCACAAGCATGATGTAGGGGGCTTGAGTCATGGTAAATCAATGTTTCTTACTCAATTACATAAGTGCATTTGTACCCTGTGGGGAAAAAATACCCTATTTTCATATTCAAATGTGAGTAACTTTTTATAATGATAAAATTATGGACATTTTATCTATTCACCAGAGTGGAACTTTTGTATTTGATTTACTGCTAGTTGATTAGTGGATTTCTTGTCTTTTACTTTTATCCTTCTCTATTTTATTGGTAAAAACTTTGACTTTAAGGGACAAAACCCAAAGCAATTAGTACCTTGCCATACTGTACAGGCCAACCCACTAGAGCTATAGAGCCAACTCCACTAAATAGAAAAAGAAAGCTATATGCAAGCCTTGCATCTGAAATTTGAAAGATATTTCCATGAATTCATAGCTCAAAACATGTTAGGTCTTTAGCCTAGTCAGCTAATTTGAGATGGATTCCTAAATTCAGATTCTCATTGTTTGCATTCCATCCAGAGGTTGCAGGCTCCACTTACACATCAGTCTCTTCCTTAACTGATAAGGCTAAATCACCTATGCATTATCTGTATGCACTTCCTGTGCTGTTCTGATTTGATGCCTGACTGTGTAGGTTTTATGAACGACAACATTTCTGTTAAACAATCCTGGAATCAACTTCTTGGAAAACCGCATGAGTGGTTGGACAAAAGATTGAACAAGGTTAGCTAACTAAAGGGTTCAAGAGTTCGAAATTGGTCACTGCTGATTCCGATCCGGATCGGCCAGAATCGGTAAAGGAAACCCAAAAATCAGCCATAAGTCATCCTCGAAAATTACCGTTCCGGATCGGCTGGAATTGGGATCGGCCCGAATTGGCTGATCTGATCCCAATTCTTCAAACCCTGTTGAACCCACATTTATCAGACGTAATTTTGTTTTGAGCAGTCTCTGATCATCATCTTTCATCTCTTTTTTCCTGTCCAAAAACATATTCCCAGGATGATCAAACAGGTGCAGCTTTTGAACACAAGGAGAGTGGAAAACTACTATGGATTGATGAATCTACTCCAGAATGGATACTGTCGAAGTTGGATTCCATGACCTTTGCTTATGAAACTGAGGAGAAGACTCAGAAAAGTGGTAACAACATGGATTGGCTTATTAGACTTTTGTTTCCTTTTTTATTCTTTTATTATATATTTACTCCACTATATGGAAAAACTTACATCTGAATTTTGAAATATATAGAATTCATAGCGCAAAACATGTTAGGCCTTTAGCCTTGTCAGCTAATTTGTTTGCATTACATACAGAGGTTGCAGAATCCACTTACACATCAGTCTCTTCCTTAACCGATAAGGCTAAATCACCTAGGCATTATCTGTATGCACTTCCTGTGCTGTTACTGATTTGATGCCTTACTGTGTAGGTATTATGAAAGATATTGCTGTTAAACAATCCTGGAATCAACTTCTTGCTAAGCCACATGATTGGTTGGACAAAAGATCGAACAAGGTTAGCTAACTTCAGGGTTTAAGAGTTTAGAATCAGGACCAGAATTGGTCACTGCTGATTCTGATCGGCCAGAATTGGTAAAGGAAACCCAAAAATCGGCCACAAGTCATCCTTGAATAGTACCATTCTGGATTGGCCCAAATTGGCTGATCTGATCCCAATTCCTCAAACCCTGTTGAACTCACATTTATCAGACCTAGTTCTGTTTTGAGCACTCACTGATCATCATCTTTCATCTCTATTTTGTTCCTGTCCAAAAACATATTCCCAGAATAATCAAACAGGTGTAGCTTTTGAACACAAGGAGAGTGGAAAACTACTATGGATCGATGAGTCTACTCCAGAATGGATATTGTCGAAGTTGGATTCCATGACCTTTTCTCATGAAACTGAGGAGAAGAGTCAGAAAAGTGGTAACAATGTGCATTGGCTTATTAGACTTTTATTTCCTGTTTTTTATTTTTTATTATAGATATTTTCCATGGGAACCATTGCCCTAATATTTGGATTTTCTTACTGTTTATATTGTTGATATAACCAAGTGTAATTTGTATTCTAAATTTTAATTGGTATGTTGAAAGGTAAGGAGTCTACTGTCAGTTATTGGACAAAGCTTGTTAGCTATCCAGAACGATGGAGAGACTACAGGAAGCATAAGATGAATGGGAAGGTGAACATCTTTGTGAACAGATTAGTAGTCCATATTTTCTTTTCTATTTTTAATCTTTTGTTTTGCAGGTAAAACGAGGTTATCCTGATTTTAAATGCAAGGAAGATGGTCATGCACTTTGGCTTAACACCGCACCGATATCTCTTCTGCCAAAGCTCGAGGGATTGGAGTTTGACGATGAAATTTCTGACATAAATCTAAGAAAAGATGATAAGAGTGAGTATATGATCTGGTTGCTTCTTGTAGTAGTTACATTCAGGAATTTGGATGGCAATCCATCCTTTTTCTAAGCCCTATAGTTTGATGGAGGCTTTAAGGGTTGTATCTTCTTCTGGATGGCTCCTCCAACCTCCCCTTGTCTTCTTTTATTTTATTCCTTCAATTTTTTTTCCTACTATCTTATTCAACAAAGGAAAATAGTCTCTGCATCACACCCATCAAATCCCTTTTTGCATTATTTCTCTCCCCCATTTCCCAGCTCTCAACGACAACAAACAAACAACAAAAAGCTCAGCCTTATCCCAACTAAATGTTATTGGCTACTTGGATCTGAGCAAAGACAAAATATTAAAGAAAAACAGTGGTAAAGAAAGAACATCGCAACAATAACCACTCAACCGTATCCCACCTAAATGGGGTCGTCTACATGGATCCTTGCCCTCTAAACAATTCTATTCGAGGTTATATTTGAGTCAAGACCTAAACTATGCATGTCGCAATTCCTCACTACTCCTATAGGGTCATTTTAGGCATGCCTCTAGATCTTTTAGTCCTTTCAATCTGAATCCGATCACCCCATACTGGTGCACCCCAAGGTCTCTGTTGAACATGGCCATGCCCGCTTAGACAACTTTCTCTGAGTTTATCATGTATCGGGGCAACTCTTATATCATCTCTAATATTGTCTTTCCTTACTTTATCCTTCCTAGTTTTTCCACACATCCATCTCAACATCTTCACCTCTGCTACACTTAATCTGTCTATATGATGCTTCCTAAGTGCCCAACATTCCATCTCATACATCATAGTTGGTCGTACAACTGTCCTATAGATTTTCCTGTAAGCTGTAAAGGAATACATTGATCACACAGCACTCTGAACACGCTTTTCCATTTCATCCATTCCACTTTAGTTCTCTGTGAAACATCATCCTCTATATCACCTTCTTTATTTATGGTAGACCCTAAATATCTAAAAAATCACTTTGCGGTATATCTCTCTCCTCAATTTTTATTCTTTAGTTATCCGCCATAGTTTAACTGAAATTACATATCATATACTGTGTCTTCGTTCTACTTATCTTAAAACCTCTTAATTCTAAGGTTGGTTTCCATGGCTCTAATTTAGCGTTAATACTTGCTTTTGTCTCATCCATTAAACAATATCATTAGAAAAAAGCATACACCATGGGACCTCATTTTGAATGTTCATGGCTAAATCATCCATAATAAGTGCAAACAATTAAAGGTTTAAAGCTGATCCTTGAAGGAATCGAATTGTGATTGGGAATTCACTACCTTGACCTCACACAGTTCTCACACTAGGCCCTCATATATTTCTTTAATTATTTTTACATAATCTTCACCTTTTTCCTCTCTAGTACAAGCTAGATTTACTCTCTGGGGACTGTAATCGATCTTTTCTAGGTTAACAAAGACCATATGGAGATCCTTTTTGAAAACTGTAAATCTTTCCATGAGTCTCCCAAGTAAGTAGCTTTTGTCGTGATATACTTGGCATAAAACCAAATTGGTTCTCTGAGATAGTAATTTCTTTTTTCAGGTGGGCTTCAATGACCTTCTCCTAAAATTTCTTAGTATGACTCGTTAGTTTTATGCCTCTGTAGTTATTGTAGCATTGAATATCACCTTTATGTTTGTAGATCAGAACTACAATGCTTCTACTTCATTCATCTGACATTTTCCTTGTGCTCATAATCTTGTTAAACAGTTTGGTTAGTCAAAATACACCACATAATCCTAAGCTCTTCCACATTTCTATTAAGACCTCGTTAGGGCTTGGTGTGTTGCCTACTTTCGTCTTTCTCAAGGCTTCTTTGACTTTAGTAGACATCTTTAGTCCCTAACTTTTTGTATATATCTATCGTGTGTGGTGTCTGAATGAGTAATGTAATCTTTTGGGCCACTCTTACTCAGGATGTAAGAGTAAGAGTGGCATGCACACTCTTTGAAGTCAATTAAGTATTTCTTGGATGTGTTTCACACGCTACAGGATAATACTAATCAACTTTTTAGTCCAACACACTCTTTTAACAATCCATAGCCTAAAAAAATCCCACCCACTAATAACTCAAAACAAGGTTGATTTGACTCAACACAATGTAGTTATCAAGGTGAGAAGACAGCCAAAGCGATGGAGGATGGTAAAAAATCAAGGCGACACCAATAAGACGATGACAATCCAGGATGGGCCGCCTTATCGCCTAGACGCCGCCTTAATAACTATGCCCCTGTTCAATGGTTGGACCATTCTAATTGACTTGATGATGTCAACAATAATCATGCCATGTAGATCATATTTGTTAAGGCATCGCCTTAGTGCACTGCATTTCGTCTTCTATTTTGGCACTTATTTATGCCAAACATCATTTAAGTAAATATTTTTACTTTATATATTATTCATAAATAAGTAAATACCCCCTAATTGTCATACCCTGCCTCAAATTAGGCCGAGGTCTGCGGGATTGGATACCTTGCTGTGCCAGTCAGCCTGAACCGCCGGGATCTGATGTAGTGGTGAACTTACATGAGTACAAAATCTTCTACCAAATCAGAGTGCGCATATAAGGGGAAATCTATATTTTACATAACCCATGTTGATCAACTCTAAATGATAAGTTATAATTACAGCTAACTCACAATTACCATAATATAATCACATCTTGCAGGCATAATAATAAAACCTCAAAGCAAAGGAAATCTCAGTCCTCCACCACATCTCACTGACACAACCTCACAACCATTGCCGAGTCTCGATCTACTCCAGCTTAGGTTCCACCATCTAAAAACATAAATCAACGAGGGGTGAGCTTCACAAGCCCAATGAGGGGTGAGCATGCAAGCATACACATCATAATGCCAACACACACTCACAGTAATACCCACAGATGCACAGCCACATGATCCATTTTATTTATAATATACATTCTAATTACTAAGTCTCAATAAGTGCTATAAGCAACGTAGGTGGTATCTCCTACCCTATACGTTGGGCCTCGAAGATACACGCTAATTGCAAGCAGGAGTCAACCAGTCCTAGAAAGAACCTCGGTCACCTAGCCAACCCCTAAATAGTAACCCCTGACAGTCATGGTCTTGGAATCCCACACCGTCATCGGTCTCCCATGCTTTCCGACAGTCATGCGTACAATACGTCGTACCATGCTGTACCCTCTCAAGATATAGTACGTTGTATTTGAGCGTAGTAGTCCTCAACCTACCACCGAGTGGGATTAGTCAATACCTTACCCCCTATTGGCAAGGGGTTATAGCACTGGGATGTGATCCTAACCATATGCATTTATATGCATCCATATCAATCATAGCATCCATCACACATCTGTGGCCACAACTGTAACACTGACCTCTGAGGCCATGGTACCGGAAAGAACTTCGACCACACCGTGCCTCAGACCGTCAATATTACATCCATCACCGCACAGTTAACATACTACACATCCACAAAACCACGATCACATCCAAGTCGGTAAAATCATGCAATATGTGAAATATATTATTTTATATAAAATAAATCCATAACATGGTAATCATCACATTCCACATGAGCAGGCAAATATCAAAATATATATGAAACACTCCGGAAAATAAAACAAACACCCACTCACCTGATTCCCGAATCTGATGCCTTTTCATCTCCCAACAACTTACTTACTTAACCAACCTGGCTCCCTAACCCCTATGTAGGTCACTAACCTGATGCGCACAATCTTGGGGTTCCTATTTGTCTAAACAGACCAAGCCACGTAGTACTTGGGTCATCAGACACTGATCAGAGGTAACCTGTAGGTTATCACAGCCCTCAGCTGACTAGGCTGATTCCCAACACATTCTTCTTTCCTCTTTGTACTATTTTCTGTAAGGGGTATGGTCTTACACTCCCTATGTACATTCCCTAGCCATGACAGAGTTCTCTCAGCCAATTCAGTGATAGGATTGGGCTCTGGGATCCCTACTACAACCTTCTTTACAGGGCTTAATCTCACTAAAGATGTATCAGCAGGCCCCCCCTTTTACAGGGTGCACCCAGACCCAACCAACAGCCATTTAGGGCTCTAAAACCCCAATCAGCAGGTATGGCTTGGCCCAACCGGCTGGCCGCTCGTGCCCACCAGTTCAGGTCTGCAGATAGCAGAATTCTGTCCATCTGTGGACAGAATCTTTCGGGGCACTTTCCCTGACTTCTGGGCCTCCGACTTCACTCTACAGACTATGTAGACCATGCTCAGTCTGGGTGAAGTGTTAATTTGACTGATTGCTACCCAATTCATTGAGCACATGGTCAATTGAGCTCCAATTCTCCCAATTTCCTACCCGGGTAACCCAACTACAGCTTCTGTCCATTCTCGGACAAAATTGAGGGTATATGGGGCTTCTACCCACCTCCAATTTTATTTAATTTTACCCAATTGGGAAAAGCCCTATGGTCTAGGGTTCTTGGGACAATTGCACAGTCAATTGGGTCCTAATTTGGGTCCCAAAGTTAGGGTTTTAGCTGTAGGGAGCTGAACTGAGTTCCCACAGCTATTTCCCTCGCTCCAAATCATTCCTACACTAACCCTAACCCTACTGACAGAATTATACTACTAAAAATCCACAGGGTAGGTTAGGGGAAATTACCTCTTCTTAGTTCTTGGGACTTGCAACTGCAATAGGGAGTGTCCTGGTGCAGCTGTCCAGCTCCATATCTCATCCTAGCAGTGGCAGCAGCTTTAGCAGGCTTCCACTTCTACTGGCAGCATGTAGGGAGGCAGTAGCAGCAGCAACAGCAGAGGGCAGGTGCAGCACCTCTCCCTTCCTCCTTCCTCTTCTTCTTCTCCTTCTTTCTTCCTCTTCTTTTCTTCTCTGGTTTCATATGATTTCAGCAGCAAACATAACAGTAGCCACCCCCCCTCTTGGTCTATTAATAGCCAGGCTATGAACTGTAAAAATACTCCATTTTTTTGTAAATATTTAAACTTAAATAACAAATCATACACCCCATGGTTTCTCTTGAAATTTATTGCATTAGAACCCTTAAACGTGCCTCCACACAGGGTAAAAGTAGGTAGAAATATACTGTAGAGAGGTGGGACCCACAGAAGAAAAGCCCAGTTTTTGGGCATTCGGCCACGCAAACCGGCTGGCCAGTTGTCAGCAGGGTATCCTGTCGGTTGCCTCATTTTTGGCCTTCCAATAGTCTCAACCTCTGAGCTTCATAGTCTAAGTGTGGGATTGATTCCACATATTTTTGACTATTTTACTCCCCATACTGGGCTAGTGAGTCTGCCAATTTCCTCCTACTGCTGTACATGTAGGTTCCCAGTATGACAGCCTACTGCCCTTGTGCCAGCGAGGTCCTGACCTGCTTCAAAATTTAGGGTGTTACACTAATTGAATCCAATAAAAATAGTTTAAAAATCAAATTCCAAATGGATAAGTCAATCCCCCTATCCAAGAACAAAAACTAGATTTTGTTGTAACTCGGCAGTCATTGAGAGGGGGGTGAATCAGTGAGTCCAATTCCGATCCCCAAAAATCTGTTTGATGTCTGACCAAGAAAAACTTGATATACCTGTCCCTGTTTGCACACAGTTGTATACACACTCAGCCTCTCATAGACACTTCCAAGTGTGCACACCCATTCCACATTCCACATTCCACATTCCACATTCCACGCACTTCAATATAAAATGCAAACAACAAGCACTCACAACACAGGGTTTTTACGAGGTTCGGCAATTTGCCTACATCGCCGGAGTAGTGCCTGTAAAGGCTTCGTACCTACTCAATACACTACTTTTGACTGCACCCACAGTCGGGAGCACCCACACCCAATTTTCTCAAGCTGAAGCTGAGATGGCACTCGCAGTACTGGTACAATGTGTAGCACCCACTACACGGGAGCACCCACTCCCAATGTTTAGCACCCACTAAGCACACAATAAAGAATGCAATTAAATTGGGCTTATATCAATGCCCTACAGTGAAGCTTTGCCTAGCGTATACATCCACAACTAGCTAGCATGCTTACAGTTCATCCACAACTAACTTAGCATGTATACATTCATCCACAACTAACCCTCACATACATACATGCATATAATGTAAATCAAAGGTTAGAGAATCTCACAACCGATTGCTTGGGATGACTGGAAACTTGTACTGACAAGTTTGGTGCTTACCCCTTCTCTCTCCTTGGCTTCTTGCTCTTCAAAGCAAACACATCTTTGCTTTTTTCTCTTCCTCCTTGGCTTTGAGTTAATGTATCATTAACACACCCCAACCACCTCTTTTGCCTCATTTAATGGCCTAAGAACATTTATCATCAAGTATTCATGTTCATTCAAGGACCAACAAAGAGGGGGAAGCTTCTCCTGCCAAAACCGTAGCCTTCTTTCACTCAAAACTAATTTTTCTTTCTTTCATAGTGTAGTGCTTGAAAAAACGAAGAAGTAACAACTTGGTTCACCCAAATCCGAGTTAAAATGAGGGAGATATGATCATTTGAAGTTGGAGCAATGAGATAGCCAGAAATGGAATCTTCGTAGGAGTGGCGTAGGCTACACCGGCGGCACACGCAACAGGGGTGCAAATCTGGCCGTAGATCTCATCAAGGAGAATCTCTTAATCTAGACCGTCCGATTAAAATAACGGATAGTAAATCTCAACCACAAGATTTGAATAAGATAGTCAACTGATGACGTCAGCGGTCAGCTGGCACTTTTTGTTGTCGATCTTTGATTGGTTGCTTTCCCGGATTTTAAGGGAGCTTGTCTCCCACTGACAAAAGTAAAAGGCTTATTCACCATTGGATCCGAATCCTCCATGATGGCTTTAATCAGATCTCATGAGATCCATAAGATCGGAATCCTTTTTATACCTTCTATGCACGCGCGAAACACCACAACATACCTTGATAAGGTGTAGTGCCAGTGCATCAAGGATTATGCACTTAACCAATCAAATCCTACGCGCAAGCATCTATCTCGTCCATGTCAGCGCAAAATCTCAGCAGCCTTTGGATGGGCATCAAGCCTACGTGGTCGAATCTGGACCATCTATTTCACTTCCCTTTACTCTTTATTACAATCAAGCCCCTGCCTCCATATATTTCAGTGCTTAAAGACCCCCTGCAACTCAGACCTTCAAAATCTTGAAATTACATAAAATCCCTTCAAATTTCAAAAATAAATTCCAAAAAATCCACCCAACACCGAGAGCAACTGATGGATTTTTGGTTTGGATTTTCGAACCGGCTTTACGGAAACACTTATAACTTTTTCATACGATTTCCGATCGAGATGAAACGAAGTGCGTTGGAACCGTAACTGGACGCTCTACGACTTTTCAAAAGACTCAATCATCTGACTCATCCATGTAAAAAGACCAAAATGCCCCTAGACTTTTATAATGACGTATCTTTCTCATACAGAATCGGAACGCAATGAAATCAGAACCGTTGGAAAGATTGGATTTTTGTCGTATTGTTACATGGAGAACACTTCCTTTAAAAAATTCATCTTCAATGCCGAAACTGCCCTCGACTGCCACAAATGTCGTAACTTCTTCATACGGTATGTCGTTATCGGAATGCGACAAAATCAGATGCACTGGACTAGATAAATTACAATCTATATTTTTTATGAAAAAACGATCTTCCAAAAATATCATTTTCACTACCGAAAATGCCCTCGATCGTAAATAGGCCAATTTTTTCAGTTTTGACCCAGAAACCCGCACCACATACTAAGGATGTATCAAATCATTCCATGCATACCAAAGAGTTCTGTTATCTCATCGGTGATACTAGACACTGTCATGTCATCATTTTCATCCACGTCACCCAAACTGGCCATGTCATCATCGCCATGTAGCCGAGTTGCCAACAAGGACAACCATAAAACAACATATTTTTGGTTGTAGGGACGGTTTTCAATTTCAAGTGTTGGGGTTTTTCTTAGCTCTGAAAATTTCATAAATCATTTCATGATAAAATATTGAAAAAAACCAAAAGTCTGGTAAAATAATCTTTTGTTTTGATGTTAATAAAATTATTTTCATTTAAGCGATTTTAACAACATTCGCGCACTTCAAAATAAGTTTGGCCAGGACATAAATTTTGCATTACAAAGATTTAAGTAATCCTAGACTTGTTGAAAAACTGGTTTTGTGCTATACCTGATACAAAAAGTCTCATGTAATAATAAAATCGTTTGACCCGTCAAACTTATTAGAGAACAAGATTTCTCCTCTAAATGTCGATATTTGATGACTTGATGTGGTTTATTTTTAATTTTTCTTTATGACTTGATATGGCTTAATGATTTTGTTATTCAATTTTTTTTTTTTTTTTTCTTTATGATGAATATGTTGTATTGGTTTGAATCTTAGTATATAAGTAGAATATACTATTTGTGCCAAATTAAAATGGTTACATAAACAAAACAACACTAGGACGCTTTATTCTCCTAGGGGACGCCTTATGCCCACATTGTCGCCAAAGCGCTTAGGAAGATCATTAAACGCATTCGTCACCTTTCCAGCTTGATAACTATGTAGATGTAAATGTGTCTCATACACCTAACATTTACTTGTTGTATATGACTTATCTTCTACTAAACATTGAATATTATGTTGTGCAAGATCCTCTAATCAGCACTTTCTCATCTCCTTACAACCCACAAGCATTGTCCAAATCGCAACAAAAAAGATAACGAGTTAGTCTCTCCATTCCTTTCCTCATACTATTGTTTAATTGGATTCTCAACTTAACTCGTCCTATCCTAACTAAATGGGGTTGGTTATATAGATCTTCTTTCTCTAATCAGCTATATTCAAAGACATACTTGTTTATAGTTGTTAAAGCATCTAGGCTATTTGCCTGGGGCCTAGGCGATAATCGCCTTATTGCATTACATGCCGCCTTATGTTTTGGCACTTATTTATGCCAAATATCATTTAAGTAAATGTTTTATTTTACTTAAAATATTATTCATAAATAAGCAAGTACCCCCTATTTGAATCCAATAAAAATAGTTTAAAAATCAAATTCATAAAGGATAAAAAGTCAATCCTCCAGTCCTAGGGGCGATTTTCAACTTTTAAATGTTGAGATTTTTCTCAATATAAACATTTTATAAATCTTATAATGTTAAAGCAAATGTAAAACCAAAAGTCCGGTAAAATAATCTTTTGTTTTGATATCCATAAAATTATTTTCATTCAGGTGATTTTAATTGCATTCGCGAACTTTAAAATAAATTTGGTCGAAATATAACTTTGTCATTACAACTTAGATTTAAGTAATCTTAGACTTGTTGGAAAGTTGGTTTTGTGTTATTCCTAATACAAAAAGTCTCATGCAAAATAAAATCATTTGATCAGTCAAACTTATTATAAAAGAAGAGCGTTTCTCTAAATGTTGATTTTTTATGACTTAATGTTGATTTTTGATGATCTTTTTATTCGGATGAATAAATGAATTCATTACTAAGCAGATGAAAGAATGTACTAGGGGAAAGGAGAAGAGAGGGGGGGAGGGGGCACAACCCAAAAGCCAAACCCAAATGGAAGCACAAAATCACAGAAGGGGGGCCCTAACTAGAAAACAGCCAAAGGGGGCAATTAAGGGGGAGGCATGCCGGGGTGGATAAGAGAGAGAGAGAGGGAGGCCCCAGGAGACAACAATAAGCCTGTTCCTTGGGGTATCAGAAATCCTACGCTAAAGGATGCATCTAAGTTTAAAGCTGACATCAAAGTAGATGGCATTGCAAATCTTCTCAAAGGAGTGAGAGTTGGAAGTCCATATACGGAGATTGTACTCCATCCAGAGATGGTTGATGGTAGCACAGAAGGCCAATTTCCCAGTCGTGTCGGTGATGGAGGAGCCGCCAAAGGTCATGTCAACCCATATCCATTCTCTACTCGAAGGGAGAATACTTTTTCTAGAAGGCCAACAATTGTTGAGAACCCTTTTCCAAGCAGAAGAGGGGAAGGGGCAAGAGAAAAATAGATGGTCAGTGTATTCAGCACCATTCCAGAAGAGGCAACAGGAGGGGCGATTAGAATGTGCTGATAAAGAAGAAAGGCCTGGGTAGGAAGATAGTTGGATAGAGCTCGCTAGGAAGTAAAGCTATGGTGAGAAATGTGGTCTTTGAACCAGGGAAGGTTATGCAAGGGACAATAGGGGACGAAGTATGAATATGGTTCCAAGTAGAGGCAGAGCTGAAGTTCCCTAAGGGGGAGGGACGCCACGTGATTTTGTCCTCTCCTCCTCAATGCCTGGGAGGGAGGGGGGATGGAAGAGCAGAGATCAGCAAGAGGGGAAGGGGAAGGGGAAGGGGAAGGGGAAGGGGAAGAGGGAGGGACCATTCTCCAAGGGAGATGATGGAGGCAACAGGGGTTAGCCTTGAGAGGCCTAAAGAATAAAGGATAGGGAGTGATTAAGAGGAGGAGAATGCAGAAGAGTGCCAAGGATCAAGCGACAGGGAGGTAGAAGACCCATTCCCTATAGAGTAAGAGAAAGCCGAAAGGGCTAAAGGCCTTTTGGCAAGAATGTTACTCCAAATCCAAGAGGCATCAGGAGAAAGGGAGGCTGACTAGAGGGAGTCATTCTTGAGGGGGTAGGAGTAGACCAGGAGACCCAAGTACTATTATGCTTGGTAACAATCTTCCAAATGAGCTTGAGGATGCTAACAGAATTAAGGGGTGGAGAAATTTAGAGGAGTCAGAGCCTTTCTAGAGAAAAGAAGAAAGGAGGGCTGAATGGATTTGGAGGTGGAAGAAGGGAGGGAAAAGACATTGGAGCAATAGAGGGACAAGGATTGGATGACAAATCTGATGAGCACCAGATGACCAACATAAGAGAGGAGCTTGCCTTTTTAGAGCTGGAGCCTCTTTCCCATTTGGTCAAGGATGGGGGAGCAATGATGGGCAGAAAGCCGAGAGGGGATTAGAGGGAGGCCCAGGTATTTGACCGGGAGGGAGTCAAGGGAGAAAACTAGTGATTCAGAGGAGATTGTCTCGACAGGGGTAAGAGAAACCAGAGAGAAAGAAGCTACATTTGAGAAGATTAAACTTAAGGCCAGAGAGGGATTCAAAGAGATGGAGGGAAGACATAATGGAGGAGATGGAAGCAGGGTCAGCCTTAGAGAAGATCATGAGATCATCCGTGAAGGCAAGGTGGGTAAGCATGAGGGACTTACATTTGGGAATCGTGAATTAGGTGTTGGTCTGTGGAGGATTGGATAGAGCACGGGAAAGGATCTATAGGGTAAGGGAGAAGGAAGAGGGGACGACCTTGGCGGGTACCCATAGGGGAGGAAAAATAGCCAACAGGGTGGCCATTAACCATGACAGAGGAGGGGGAGGAGATACAGGAATGAATCCGGTGCATAAAGGAAGGGGGGATGGACATGGCTAGAAGAAGTTGCTCAATGAAATCCCAGCGGATAGAATCAAGGTCTTTATAGATATCATTTTGAGGAGGGTAGTAGAGGAATGGGACTTGCGGTTAAACCCTTGGACAATTTTATGACAGAGTATAATGCTGTCAGCAATGTAGGCCGATTGGTTGTGACTGACTAGAGAGTCAATGACAACTTAGATACGATTAGCTAGGATTTTGGTTATAAACTTGTTGAGAAGGTTGCAGAGGGAGATGGGTTTAAAATCAGTCATGGAGCTTGCACCTTTTTTTAGGATGAGGCAAGAGGAAGGTGCGATTGACATGGTTGCTTTGATTGGGGGAGAGGAAGATGCTGCGGATGGCGTGGATTAGGTAGGCTCTGATGATGTGCTAACAAAAAGAGAAGAACCGCATGCTAAAGCCATCAGGGTCAGGGGCCTTGTTAGCTTTGTGCGAGAGGATGGCAGCTAAGATTTCATCCTCATAAGGGATTGCAAGGAGGGGAAGAGAATGGTCGGGGATGAATTTGTTGATGAGATTCAGGGGGTAGTGGAGGGGCAGAAGGGAAAGAAGGGTTGAAGAGGTTTGTGAAGTAAGAGGCATGTGAAGTAAGAGGCAACTTCAACTTTGATTTCTTCAAGATTGGTGAGGGAGTCACCAGAGGAGGAAAGGAGCATGGGAATCAAATTGGCATTGGACCAAGCTCTACCAAGCTCAAGCCACTTGATGCGGGATTTTTGTCTAAGGAAGCTTTATTTTTGGCAAAGAGGGAGGAAAATTTGGCGGAGACCTCTTTCTCTTCATCAGCCAAGGAGAAATTGAGCTGGTCTAATTGAAGCCTGGATTGGATGACAAGGAGCTTATTCGTATAGGCAGTAACATCTGGAGGAGATGTTACCAAAGGAGTTGGAGTTCCATCTCTTGAGAGCAGATTTGACATTTTTGAGCTTCCTAGCAAAGGGCAAGGAGAGGGGATAAGAGAGCATGGACAGGAATAGACCAGGAGGCCTCAACAATGGGGGGAAATCCTAGTGAAGAGACCACACATGTCGAAGAACTTGAAGGGTTTGGGACCAAAAGAAATGAGATGGTGGACAAGAGAGGGATGGGGGAATAGTCCGAGATACCAGAAAGCTTAAATGTGGCATGAGAAGAGGGAAAACATCAAGCCAAGCTTCATTTACAAGAGCCCGATCTAGCTTGCAAGCAATTTTGGGGCGAACCGCTACGGCGGTTCGACCAAGAGAATTTGGTGCCCAACCAATGGAGGTCATTAACACCAATATCATCAATGCAATTGTTGAAAGCTTCAATGGTGGGAGAGAGGGATCACCTCCAATTTTCTTGTGGGAAGCTCTGATGACATTGAAGTCATTAGCCAAGCCCCAGGGGAGGGACGCCAACAAAAGAGGCAAAGGATCGAAGATCAGCTCAAAGGGGGATCATGTCCATAGGCCTGTTCATGGCATAGATGACTGAGAAGAAGCATAAGAGAGAGCCAGAGGGGGAGGAAATGGGGAGGTGGATGGATTGGGAGGAGGAGATGCTAGCAACCTGGAGAAGGAAGGGTTCCCAAAGGATCCAAATACGACCATTAGAGCAATGGGTGTAATTGGAAAGGAAGGACTAAGAAGGGACAATGGATGCAGCTTTATGGGGAGCATTGGGCTCAAGAACACGAGATTCGAAGAGGCAACAAAGTGCAGCCCTAGAAGATTTGATAAGGGAACGAATGGAGGTATGCTTGGTCGGAGTGTTCAGCCTACGGACATTCCAAATGGTCCAAGGGGTTATTTATATAGGGAAGTACAATGCAACAAGTGCTAGGGGAGTAAGAAGGAAGTTTGGAGGAGCTGTAGGAGGGTTTAGGCCTTGGCCGACGATGGTACTCTTTGATGGAGGAGGGGGGTGGGGGGTCTTGGATTGCAAGGTTTTAGAAGTGGACCTTTTGGATGAGGGACGGGAGGGGGGTGAGCAGACTTGGCTTTCCGGATGGGGCGAACAGCAGGGATAATGGCAGGGATCTGGTTAGCTTCATCCCCAACGAGGGAGAACATCAGTATCTGAGGGGATGGGGGTCTGGGGAAGAACCGACTGATCAAGGTGGGGCTCTAGAGGGTAGAGGTGGATTGTAGCAATAGGCGATCTCACAGGGGTGATCTTGAGCAGCTCGAGCTGGTGCATAGTAGTTCTGAGAGTCAGAATAGTACCTTCCGAGGTATTGCGCAACATGACTGGGACAAGAGGTCTCTGGGTAGTCTCAGGAGAGCTTGGCCGGCTCTCAGGGGCCTCGAGAAAGCTTCAGCCTGAGGGAGGAGAAGAAGACCATCTTGAGTGACAGGAATAAGGCCAAACATGACAGCAGACGTGGCATGACACATGGCAGAGGTAGCTAAAGTAGCTGATCATGTGATAGTCGTAGAGGTTGTGGCAATGGCAATCTTGGACGAGGAAGCAGATGTGGCAGGGACAGATGTGGATGAGGAAGTAGACATGGCAGTGGCAGCAGGCGAGACACTCACGGTGGAGGGAGTAGAAGTGATGGCAGTGGTGTAGGCATCACGGGATGCAACAATAGAGGCGGCCGAAGGAAGAAAGGAAGCATACATGGCAAATGTGGAGATTCTAGCAGGAGACGCGGAAAATGAAGGAGCCGTGGTGGTAACAGATGCAGACAATGTGTTGGCGGTGGCTTCAGGCAAGTAAGCGATGATGGAAGTAGCAGAAATGTTGTTGGTTGGCAAAGGGGGGCAAGCCAATAGGACTTGGTCGATGGGTAAGGCTAGAGAGGCGAGAGCCGTGGGGGCCGAAGGAGGTGAAGGTTGCAGGTGGTCAGTTGGGGAGTTGGGTGGAGGAGGAGGTCGTGTTGGATTGATACCTGACGAGATCAGTAGTGAAGCGGGTAGGAGGGTCGAGTTAGCGATGGAGTTAGGAAAATCCAAATAAATAGTGGAAACAGGCGAGGGGATGGGCAGGAGGTTCGGGTCAAGAGGGGGAAGGCTAGGATTGGGGCTAAGATGGTGGTTTGGGCAGATGAGATAAGAAGGGGTGGACCGGTATGATTGGATAAGCTAGTAGGGCTGGCTAAGTTAAAAGAGACAGAACCAATAGCATGTGGGAGAGGAGAAACAAGGAGAGGCTCAAAAGCAGAGGAGGTCTATAGGCGGCAGTGCTAGAGCCAGAGGGAAGGCCAGTAGAGATGTGATCATGGTGGGATGGGGGCAACATCATCGGCAATCGAATCAGAGTCAGAGATTGCCCCAGAGAGTGTGCAGACGTTGCAGAGGTCATGAAGTTGCTATCAGCAGTCGAGTCGCCGTTGGATAGAACAGAGAACCTGTTCAGACCGATGGGAAAGAGGATGTCATCCAACGGACCAACAGATCTAGGCCTTGCATGACTCGAGGTTTCTTTGTTCAGGCAGGGGTTGGCCATGCGACTGCGGTTCTGGCGTCTTTTAAGGAGTTTTCTTCTTCCTCGCAAGGCTAATGAAGGGGAGCGAATGGCATCTTCAGCAAGGGGAACGGCACTATTAGGGTTAGCGGCTTTGCAAGGCATGTCTTGAGCACGCTGGGGATGCAGAGAGTAATTCGTGGTGGTGTGGCAGGACTTGCAGATGGTACATATCAAAGTTGAATCTTACCTCATCAGTAATTGTGAGAGAGGAAGGGAGGACATGATCAGTCGTGATCTCTATGCAGATTTTCGCATAGGAGAGGCGATCCATAAATTGTCTTTATGTCGGAGAAAAGGAGTTTACCGATGACAGATCCCACTGAGCTTAGCCCTTTGGCTCCCCAAAAATGGAAGGGAATATTAGGAAATTCAACGCATAAAGGAATGGAGGAGAGATTCACTTTGCTGAAGGAGGTGTAAGGGTCCCAGTGGCGCAAGAAGATGGGCTTCTTTTGAATGTACCAGGGGCCACCATCAAGAGCTCTGGCTTTATCAGATTCAGCCGAAAAGTTGAAAACAAAAATGCCATTGTCCGGCATGAAGGTGGAAGATTCACTCATAGGGTGCCATTGCTTTTGGAGGGAGAGATACTCAAAGGCGGTTGACTGCCAATGAATTGCCCTATCAGGCAATGCCTCCATTTGAGGATATCGGGCACTAGCAAGCTAGGGGGACAGAGGGCGAAGGGCTTAGAATTAAGGAGGGAGGAAGAAGAGGGAATGGCCAGCGTTTTGGGGGGGGGGGGGAAGAGGAGATGAACGAACAATAGAGGACTAGGGACGGGAAGCTTGAGATGGCAGAGGTGGCAGGGGAGGGGGAAGGAGTAGGAGTAGGAAGGGTATCAGGGCTGGGGGAGGGGTTAGGATGGAGGGGTGAGAGGACTAGGGTTTCCGGCAGCCCTTGCCACCGTAGGGATGTCGGACATGGAAGGTTAGGAGGGGAAGCCAGACATGGACATGAGAGGGGGAGAGGACCAGCCTTCATTTTCTGTTTTAATAGTGAGGGAATCAAAAGTGAAAGTACATGGCATTCCAAATTTTCTCAAAGGGAAAACCATAAGAGGGAAAAGAGGAAAAATAAAAAATAAGGTATATGTAGCATACTAAATAATGTTAGAAAAGAGTGAAATAAAATATAATACTTGGTCACCTTGTTCACCTTAAGGCGGGCGGCTGGTCGAAGCGCTTAGACAACCCTCCGACGCCTTGGTTCGCCTTGGTGCCTTTACAACTATGTACTTATTACTAGTCTTCAGCTATGCCTGCCTTTCCTTACCACTTCTCCTAGGGTCATTTTAGGTGTACCCCTGGCGCTTTTAGCGCTCATCAAATTTGAATCATATCATTGCTCCTTATTAGAGCATTGAAAGGCCTTTGTTGTACATTTCTGTGTCATCTTAAAATGACATTCTAAACTTATCATGTGTCAGAGGTACTTATAAATTCCCAATTTTTTTAACTATCTTTTCTACTTTTACCATTCATCCATCTTAACATCTTTATTTCATCTATAGTTAGTTTGTTTATATGTTGTTTCTTTCAAAATTCAGCGTCATACATCATTGCTGGTCGTATATTTGTCCTATAAAATTTTCCATTGAGTTAAAAAAAAAATACATTGATCACACCATTTTGGATACACCTTTCCACTTTATCGATCCTGCTCTAATTCTTTGTGCAACATCATCTTCTATTTCTCCTTCTTTGTTTATGATTGAAACCAAGTACCTAAAATTATCACTTTGCAGTATCTCCCCATCATCAATTTTCAGTAGTCCACTTTCAGTCCTATTGTTACTAAAATTACTCTCAATATACTGTCTTTTGTGCTACTTATCTTAAAATCTTCTGATTCCAATGTACCAAAGCTTGAAATTTATCCATGCTTTTATTTTATCTACCAAAGCTTATTATTAGCCAAAAAACATACACCAAGGGATGATCTTGAATGTCTCTAGTCAGCTTATCAATGACTAGAGAAGATAAATATGGGATCAAAGTTGATTCTTTACATAATTCAAATTGTTATTGGGAATTATGTCTATATATTTATGCAAAACAATTTTTTTTTCTTTTGCTGTAACATCCACCAAATTAACTCTCTAGGGACTCTTATTATAAAACTTTTTCCAAGTCAATAAAGACCATATGGAGATATTTGTTACATTCTTTAGATCTTTCTATTAATCTCCTGATTAAATAAATGGCTTACGTCATTGATCTTCCTGCCATAAAACTAAATTGATTATCCAATCCAAAATATTAGTTTCCTGTCCCATGTGGGTTTCAATTACTTTCACCCATAATTTTGAAGTATGGCTCATAAGTTTCATTCCTCTATGGTTTTTATAATTCTAAATAACATCTTTATTTTTAAAAAGGTGTTCTATAACTCCTCCATCCATCTGGCATTTTTCTTGTGGTCATAATCTTATTAAACAACTTCATTGTCCAAGTTATTCCATTAATTCCTAAGCTCTTCCACACCTCTATTGGAATATCATTTGGACCTGCTGCTTTACCTGTTTTTGTTTTTTTTTTTTAACAGTTTCATTTACTTCAAACACCTTAGTTTTC
>NC_056570.1:963700-975723 GCF_013358625.1 Macadamia integrifolia | reverse complement strand
TATATATATATATATATATATATATATATATAAGATTTGTAGTTATTGATGGTTATTACTACATTCTAAAACGCTTTTTTATACATTATCAGCTTTTAATGCATTTAATTTGGTTGAAATATCTACTCGTCCTTTCCCTCTTTTTTTAGCTAGATTATAGATATCTTTTTTCCTCGTCCGTTATATCTCTTAGTCTTGCTTTCCCTACTTTCTTTTTTTGCCAAGTTATAGCTAGATTATAGATATCTAGTCTCTTATCTTACTGCCGAGTTTCCATTCATTCATTTGTCTAGAATTCCTTTAGCTATGTTCTTAATATGAGTAGTCATTCTCGTTCCACATCATATTAATGTCTCTGTCTATCCCACCTTTCCTGTGTTACTAATTTCTCAGTAAATGTTTTTGTGTTTTCTCCTTTTAAATTCCTCCTACTTATCTTAGGGCAAGTAATCTCACAAATCTTTTACGATTTAATGTGGAGAAAATCAACAGTCTCTTATCTTGTGTTTTTGTGTTTTCTCCTTTCATTATATTTTTTCCTTTTTTTTTTTTTTTTTCCTTCTCTGAAAATGATTATTTTGGCAAAGACACATTTCAGATTACTATTTTAACAAAGATTTCTATGATTCCTTTTTTCCGTCTACTTCTCTGACCTGGGTCAAAGTGTCTCACCGGCTAGGTCAAGAAGATTGCTAGAAGTTTCAGTAATAAAATAATTCTCCCAGTGACCAATTTGGTTCGATAGACTAGCAAATGGGTTGGGTCTGTTTCTGATTTAGTGTTTTTACTGCTCTACTCATGTTGTTTTTCTGCTTAAATTTAGTTGAAGAGTCCTGGAAGAACTTGGTGGAAAATCCAGATAAATGGTGGGACAATAGATTGGACAAGGTATCCAAATTGACTGTCTGTTAATTGCATAGTATTAAGCTTTGATACATGATATTTAATATGTATGATTTTCTATTGGCAGAGAAATAAAAAGGCTCCTGACTTTAAACATAAAGTTACTGGTGAAGGATTGTGGGTTGACAGCTCACCAGCTTGGGTACTTCCAAAGTTGCCACCTCCCAAAGCTAAAAATGGTGTTGCAGTCACCGAGAGGGATTCATTATGGTCCCAAGCCGCCTCTGAAAGCTAAAAATGATTTTGCAACCAGCAAGAGGGATTCATTGTTGTACCAAGCTTTATTATATTAGTATGTCTCAGTCTTTAGTCTTCAAATTTAGTGGTTATTCTGCTGTGAATATATTCTGGATTCCTTTTAGGGTGGGGGCTATGCAGGGAGTGCTCTAAACTTTTGGCTACAATTACGTGTATAGTTTAGGAGGATTAATTTCAGATACAGTATAGTGCAAGGCAAAGGTGGTCCTCCCTCAAATTCAACAGTATATAAATGATGTTCTTGATCTGGAAGATGTGATAGTGGGGAACATGTTTCTGGCCTTGCTGCCAATTTGCAAATCATCTTCTTGATTCCTCGTGGATCTCTAAAGTGAGAGTGTGTGTGGAAAAAGGAACTGTAAAAGGCAATGTGGCCCTTGCACCAAGAGACAGGAGGGCAAAATGACTGCTGTACCTCCTATGAAAGGCGGAAATCCCCCTGTTGATGTGCATTCCGGTTGGTCCCTATGTTGGTGTAGAAGCTACGCTACCTTTGATAGAACCCTCTCCCTTCTTATTTATTTATTTATTTTTATTGATGCGAGTTGCATGGTGTAGATCATTGTTTTAGAACTGGATCAGGTATCAAAAACGGCAAAGAGGTCTGGTTCTGTTATTGATCCGTTGGAATGTGGGAGCTTTTTCCCAAACTTAAGGAACTTGCGGCACAATTCATCCTCCTGGTATTTTATCAAGTTCCAGTCCAATAAAAGTTTCATTTGAAGTAAAAATAAATAAATAAAGAGAATGATACACTGCTGGTGCAGACCGTGCAGCATGGTCTTTCTGCATCTTCTGTGTCTAGGGTAGACTCGCGCGGTCTTTAGGAGTGTTGTGTTTTGTTTGTGACAATACAGAGGAAATCTGAAGTGAAGATATGTTGCATTCTGCGCTCCCCAACAAATTTTGGCGTGGTAGCAAACAAATAGAGTGGTGGAAGTAGCAATTTCGCAAGCAATTAAGCAGTGTGAATATGGTTCAATTATTGGCTCCAAGCCTTCAACCACAATGGATGATTGGACTGACTGATACATTAATAATATATAAAAGTGTAATCTCAACCTAGGTAGGATGGAGGCTTTCTGATCTTTGTTAATTGCTCAAAGGCATAAGCAATCTCAATCAACCTTGGCTCATAACCCTGCAACCCACTAAAACAAATACCAAAGGATGAACCATCTGGTCCATAACCTGCCGGAACACTTATTCCCGGGGAGCCCCCAGTGGCTAGTACAGAGGTAAAGGTGGCGTTGGGAGTTACCACTGCATCCAACTTATAATCTGTCATCAACTTCACCACCTCATTAGCTGTCAAACTCTGCATATTTGCTAATGCTGCTTCATATGCAGGACTGCCACTGCCCGTGGTGTTCTCAGCCTGTAGAAACACATCTTGGCCCCATTGTGGGATCATTTCCTGCATATATATACATATATTTTGGTTGAATATATAAATAAATATATTAAAACACGGAGAAAATTAAAAAAGAAAAAAAGAAAAAAAGAAAAAAAGAAAACCGAAATGATCATCATCGATATATAAACCATAAACGGCGTACAAAGGTGGAGTAATTGAGGTTGAAAGATATCGCATCTGCCAATGTTCTGATCGGAGAAACGATCAACCCTGATAGGTAAGAAGCCAAGGCTATCTTGAACTCCGTCTCCAATGCAATACCTTCACCACTTTGATTGGAATCTAGTATTGCGCTGATGTTTGCTATTTCCAAATTGCCCACCAAAATTGCTCCGTTTTGGATGTAATTCGGGTTTAATTATTTGATAGAAAGAAATTAGTTAAAAACGAAAACAAGGGTTGTCTGGGTGTGGAAAAGAGAACACAGCGTTATAAATTAATTATACATGTATTGTTGTTTTTGTTGTTGTTGTTAAAACGCACCTTAGGATTTGAAAATGGTTCTGGAAAGCTTGGGCAATGAGTGATCCATTGGGATATATGAAGTATGGATTCCTCAAAATTCCAATTCTTTTCCCTTGAAGTCCATTTGGGTTCAAGAATTGGAGGTAGCCACCGGGAGGAATGAAGTTTGATGCTGCTGCAGTGGCATTGTCATAAGGGTCATACCCTACAATTGCATCAAGTACATATACTGCATCAGACACTGTGCGGCAAATTGGGCCGACGGTGTCCTGTCTAGGACTAATGGGGACAACCCCAGCTCGGCTAGTGAGTCCAAGAGTGGGCTTGATTCCAACCACTGAGTTATAAGCGGAAGGGCAGATGATTGAACCGTCTGTCTCTGTCCCTAGTGACACTGTTACCAAATCCGTTGCTACTGATATTGCCGATCCAGTGCTTGACCCACATGGATCTGCCGACATTACATAAGGATTCTGTACAATAATTACACACGAACATACACATTATAAACAACATTTTAACAATAACCAAGAACATTGCAACCCCTGCAATGAGACTTCTATTTTACAAAATTTCAATCTGAATTCCATTGGCCTAAAGTAGAAAAAGAAAATTTTTGATCCAATACAGTAGCAGTTCAAGAGCATATTGGGATTGACTTTTGTTAAATAATTGAAATTCTATTGGTGTACGATGTCTTGTATTCCGCCGAAGTTTAATCTAAAGAGTATTGATGCAGGCCCCCTGACAGAACGGTGGTCCTGCTTGCTGATAAGCGGGCCATGGGGGTTGCAAGGGGGGTAGGAAGGCCCCTGCATAGCGGGAGTGTAGGGGGCATAATCTGCTTGAATTTTTTTATTTTAGTGCAGTTTTGTACTTTCCGATATTAGGGTTTTTCGTTATATATTTGTAGCGAGAGTTATTTTCTCTGTAAGCAATTCCGAGAGGTGTGAGGACGAGCACTATAACCCTATTCTCCATTGATAGTGAAACATAATCTCATCTCACCGAGGACGTAGGCAATCTTTCGGAACTTTGTAAATCTGTATTCATTGTTTGTTCTTGTTTTTCCATTATTTTCTGGATCGCTTTTAGGATTGCGTTTCTACAAATTCTATAACCAATAAGGCATACTTTCTAAGCTGCGTGGACACCTTGATTAACAAAAAATAAAAAATTATTGTAACTTGAGCCACCCCTATCCCTGTCATACCTACATCGGGAGAGGGAGAGGAGAATTTTTTTTTGAAGGGTTTGGGTTGTTTGTTCCTTTTAATGCGTTTTTTTTTACTCTGACTTGATAAAGAAGGGAACAGCTGGAAGATTCATAATTGATCATTTGCAGAGCTAGGTACAAGGTTCTGCTAGGAACTGCTGTTGAAAATGGAGAATCGTGATGTTCCCAGTGATGACTTTTCTATTGATTTTATTGGGGAGTTGAAAATAGATGAAGAGAAGAAAGAAATCGGGAGCAGTTATGCGGAGGAGGAAACTAAAATGGAGGGCGAAAGGAACTGTCTTTGAAGATATTCTCCATAGGTATATTATATATAAATTTTTGGGGCTAGAGAATGGGGTTGAGGGTTTTCTGGAATTGGAGTGGTTATTGACAGATAACCAAGTGCTCCTGTTATTCAGGTGTACAAAAAGCAATAATCCCAAGACTGAACACCACTCAAACAAACTTTGATTCAATCAATCCAAATCACCTGGAAACAATAGACGACATATAACTATCTAATGTTATAAACAATAGAAAACTATCAATCCAAATCACCTGAAAACATATATATAAGGAATTAATATCATACCTGTGGTCACATAAAATATACATTTCCTTATAGGTCCTTTCTTAATCTAAAGATCAGCCTACCTTGAAAATCTCACAGGTAGTAAACTTTGATATTAATCAACACTTAGGAAAACCATCATTTTCTTGAATTAATATTTTACTTTGGCATACCACCATGGCTAACTGCCATTTCCATAGATTTAGGTTAAATACCCTGATAAATCACAAAATTTGGCAAACCACGTGTGGTTAATCACCACTACCATGGATTTATGTTAAATACTACCATAAATCATAAACTTTGGTTAAATACTGCCATACATCACAAATTCTGACGAAATATCGTCAATTACCTTGACTTACTGTCAATTACTTTGGCTAAGCACTGCTAATAAATCTTAGCAGGCACAACCTTTAAACTTTGGATTTTACCACCATGATATCTTTGGTTAAATGAGATCATAAAACTCCCACTAACTAAACATATCAAAAACCTCAATAACACCAATGTCAGAAAACATGGCTCTTGAGCACTTTGTCGATAAACTTGGATGACATCACCTTTGGGCAAATGTTATCTTTACCTTGGAAAACACATAATTGAATTGAATGTACCACTTTGGTGGGTTTCATTCATTCCTATCATGTCTTCCACATTAGAGATGAATATATGTACATAAGTGTATGTTTTAATGTGTTTCTTACACAACCAGGGATAACACAAACAAATGAAGCATAAATGTATATAAATAATTTAGAGAACGGAATTTAAGATAAATTAATTTAAAATTATTCCAAAGTCATTATAAACTTAAGGGTAACAAAATTGTTCCTATTTTCCTTCAGTTGTGCTTTGATCAACAACACCTGTTTGGGTTCCCTGAGTGCTAAAACCAGATTAAGTAACCATAAAAATCTTAGGTATGAAACATATATACCAAATAACCGAGCTAGAAAATTTAATATGTACATCTAGCAGATAAAACACACAAGAGTCACAATCGTAACTACATTCCTATCCTTTGGGCTAAGAATGCACTGGTCCTCTTGTAAATCCAAATTTACTATGAAAATACAATTACTTTTATCACATATGGGCTTAGAAATCTCTAAGTTATAGTGTCACATCCCGTTCACACCGAACCAGGCCAGTGACCGGGTTAACACCGGTTAACCCAAACCTGCCAGGATCATCTGGTACTGTATTCCACCACAGCATACACACAACTAATAAAAGCTTATCAGATCAGCGGAAGACTAGGTTAACCTGTGAATATTCCCATAATACTTCATACCCGAATTGTGATACAATAGTTATATACATGTGGGCCCGAAGGCATGATATTTACACAATAAAAGTACAATTCACATATCAAGTACATAAAGGAAACTATAAAAAATCAGAGTATACAGCTCGGCTCGGCATCAAGGGTTGAGCCCAGCTCGGCATCACATGGTAGAGCTCAGCTCGGCCTCAAAAGTGGAGCTCAGCTCGGCATCAGAACTGCGGTCCCGCAGCACAACCCTCGCACGGGCAATCAGTGCCGTGCCCTAACTCCTCAGGGGTCCACCAGTCCTCTTCGGGAACTCGACTGTGGGACCCACCCCGTGCTCCTCAGATGTATGACTTGCAAAATCATCTAAAAATGGGTGCACACGTGGGATGAGCTCACTAGCTCAGCAAGTGGTAAGATGGACCATACAACAGTCCACACAACAAACACAATCATATGCACTACATGCTATGCAATACATTTTAAATCACATCCACCTAAGCAACATTACCAAGTCTTTGGTTTAGTGCTACTACAGCCACAGTGCGCGTATACTCCGGGTACGAGCCGCGAACTCTATCCCGCGATACGCCCATAGGGCTGTCGGAGAAGGCCCACCGTGAGTACTCGGAAAAGTAAAAACATGCCGACCACCGGCTCTCAACAGAAAAGTAAATGACTGAAATTAAAGGTGCTAACTCTAGCAATTTAAAAGCAGTACGATTGCCCCTCTTGAATATACCACCGGGGTTACCGACTGTCCTAATGACCCGCCTGGTGTTATGTCTAACCGCCACAGTGACCCGACAACCGCGACCAC
The DNA here is from genome assembly GCF_013358625.1 of Macadamia integrifolia. Lineage (NCBI taxonomy): Eukaryota > Viridiplantae > Streptophyta > Magnoliopsida > Proteales > Proteaceae > Macadamia > Macadamia integrifolia. The sequence continues at coordinate 968,794 of NC_056570.1, read as the reverse complement.
TGCTTCCCCCCAAATGGTAACCTAACACCTTAACCCCTGTTGGGAAGGGTCGTAGCACGGGAAGATGATAATCCTAAACCGTATGCTCCTATATGACATTAGTACGATTGCATAGTGCCACCGCGTCCCATACCACGGGTCACCAATGCACTCGTTTCTAAGTCGACTACGGCATCTAGTCTATTAATGCATCATGCACAATGATATCAACATTCATCACATAAGCATATCATCACTTGGCATTTAGAAAATAAACACAACACCCATGCATAACAATGTGAGGATGACTAATCTACATAGTATTTTCATGATGACATGGCTAGACTAGATACGATTAAATGAATGCCAAACAATGCCTTGAAACAAGGCCAAACGTCCTCTCTCCACTTACCTGTAGTGTACAGGGATTCCCGTTCGGTACGGGTGAGATCCGATGTGAGACGCGTAGGATTTGGTGAACCTAACATGATTGAGCTGACCCAAATCGGACGTAAAAATCACATTCGGGGCCTCACAGGTGGGTCAGACAGGTGGGCTGTCTGGCCCACCGGTTGGCCCACCGGTCTGGACCGGCGGGCAGGTTGGGCCGTCGGTCTGGCCCACTAATTGTGCCCGAAGGCCCTGCCCTCTCAGGCGGGTGCCCACAGGCGGGCCAGATGGCCCACCAGTTTGGCCCACCAGTCTTGGCGGGAAACCTGTTGTTTCTTCCCAACTTTCTCCATTTGTTTCTTCCCAACTTCCTCCATTCTTTGGGGATTCAAATGGGGGCTTTTCCCAACCCATTCTTCACACTTTCAATGTCTTATAGGATGGTTCTAACCTAGATCTAGGTTAGATTCAAGTGATGGGAAACCATCTTACCTTCTTTGCTCAAGAACACCTTAAAACCCTCAAAATTACTTCAAACCCACAATGCTTCTCCAACCTTGTCAATACCTCTTCAAATTCTTCAAGATCAACACATAAATCATCTATTAAACTTTACATTCATCATTTCAAAGGGGATTTACAAGATCTCAAGAAACCCTACTCGAATCAAGGGTTTTACTTGGGTATGGTGAATGTTTAAGGAACCCCACTTTGCTTACCTCTAAATGTAGATCTAGTATTGAAGATCACTCTTCCGGCGCCGGAATGGGAAGATCAAGCTTCGGCGCCGCTGAAATCCTTCTCTTCTTCCTCTTCCTTCTCTTCCCTTCTTCTTTCCTTTCTTTCCTCTCTCCTCTTTACTATCCTCACCAATGTACGAGTGTCATAAATGAAAAGAAAAGAAAATCATAAATGCTATATATATACTTCTTAAATAACTAAATAGTTCACATGGATGGGTCACTCAGGTGGGTGGGTGCGCCCACCTGTCCGCCCACCTGAGGGCCAACTTGGGATTTTGACAGAGTTCGGCCTCGGCGCGAATCCCACCCTTGACATACGATGTAATATACGTATACACCTTAATATATGGCTACAATACCTGTTTTATCCGTACATGGCCTTATAATAGGTGCATGTACACGGCTTGGGTACTCCCGTCTCTTCTGGCACTGGCTCGGACTTGTCGGGCCACCCGGTGTTTAAGGTCACCCTTGCCATCATAGTCCATAAGGAGCCCGCTCTAACTCTCTTCGGTTCGGGTCTTGCATAGTTAAACCGGGTCAACCGTGTAATCAGACCGGGTTTAAGAAGTAGGGTATTACATATAGTCCTTTTCATACATGTATTTTCTTTAACTTGGGTGACATCGTCTTTGGGCAAATGTCACCAATTTTACTGCGCTTGGAAAAACTATGAAAGAATAGGATGTCCCACTTTGGTGGATTTCACCCAATCATTTCATAGCTTTCTAGAAATATACTGTGCAGCATAAAATATGCGGAAGCTCACACCCAGTTTAATTCTAACATATTTGTCCATCATATGGTGTTTCAAACAAAACATAGAAGTACAAAATGACATGAATATGCATTTACTATATATTTCAGCCATAAATAATTCTTCAATATCATGATAATAATAAATCAATGCAAAACTCAAAATAGTTCTTTTGCATGAAAAATAATATAGTACACTGAATTTATTCTCCCACTAGCAACCTAATATACCGAATTTTTTCCTCCCACCGGTTAAGCCACATAAAATAGCTTAAGATCCATATTTCTATCCTCCCACTTGGTTCGATCAGTCATAAATTAATCCATTTATTGGAGAATATAATTCGTTAAATGTGACATACATATAAAATTGTTCACATAAGCCCAAAAATAAAAGAAAACAAAACATTTATCAATTAATGTTCATAAATAGGTTTTCAAAGAACAATAATAGTGTTTGAGAACTTGGAATTGAATTAATCAAAACCGATAATAATCCAACCCAATCAATCTGAATTGATCCAATCGGAGTACAAAAATAACACATTGAATAAACCTATAACCTATGGTCATAGTCATAAAACACTCATCCACCCTATTTCCATTGATCAATTGTCCAATACCTTTTAGGGTAAAAATCTTTGCTTTAAAAGCATAATACCAAACTATTGATTTGGTTTTCCTAGTATAGAAAACTAGATCTTTGAGGCATATGTAGACCTCCATATTCTCAAGCCACTTTTAAAGACATTCAGTTTAATGGTTCAACTCAAGGAAAAATAATCCATTCAATATTTAATAAATGCATGTAACATCAATAAAATTAAAACCAATATTACATCACTAACCATTAAACATAACTAGAGTGTCAACTGAACTACATTCTCAACCTTTGGGTCTGGAATGCACTAGTCCACTCAAAAACTAAAATGTCTGTGGGAGCTCTTCAACTTAAAAAATTACTGCCACTTTTGGATAAATAGCAACTTCTAGGTTAAGGTATGCCTAAAGTACACTTGTATTTATGCTTATCTTTGATAATGTCGCCTTTGGGCAAGCATTACCTAATTCCTGCCAACAATTTTCTATGTCTTTGAAAATAAGACAAAACCTTGTAAACCTATTGCAGTAATCTTAGATTTTATCACTTTGGTGGATTCCATCCATTCCACTGCAATAGCTTACAACTACATATGACAGCTTAAATTTGTGAGTTATTTAAACATGAACTAAATATCATTTAAATGTAAAAGAACAAGTATGTAACTATTACCAAAATAAACATTACAATGCTCAGTTATCAATTACTTCAAGAGTGTCAACCAGAACTACATTTCTGACCTTTGGGTCTGAAACATACTGGTCCACTCAAGTTTCGGCTATTTCTGTGAGACTTCTTCTAACTTTCGAAAAGTATCGCCATTTCTGGATGGACAACATCTTCTAGGTTGAGAAATCCCTATTATGTTTTTCACTTGCTTTAACTTTAACTTTTTTTTGATAATGTCACATTTAGGTGAACATTAGCAACCTTGCTGCCAACCATTATTCTCTGTCTTTTCAAATAAAGAAGACCTTTGATTTGTATTCTATTACAATAAGGTTGAACTTTACCACTTTGGTGGATTTCATCCAATCTTACTGCAATAGTCTACAAATTCATTCCAACAGCTAAAAGTGGGATTATTTAAGCATGAATAAAAAAATATTCATAAACAAAAGCATAAACTATCATTACCAAGAATAAACAAGTTCATATTCTGATATGCAAGTAATGTATGGGTTGATTTTCTTTTATTTCTTCCAATTAATAGAAAAATTATGAAGAATCATTAAACACCCATACTTGTAACTTATATAAAACAGATCATAAAAGTTGATCAAAACTAGGCTCATAATATATCAAAACGAAGAGTATGAAAAACTGGACTCAACGCAAAAAATCAGGGTGAAAAATTCTTCACCATTTGCCCATACGAGCCATTTGAAGTTGTAAAAAAAAAGGATCAAAATCAATATAGTTTGCCCAAACCAACCGGTTCGGTCAAGCGGTCTAATCCGGTTCAGGCATATTAGTTCCAGGTCAAAAATCTGGGTCAAATCCGGTTGTCTTCGGGTTGGTATCTGGGTTAAAATTTGGGTCAAATGGTTAACATTTGACCGAGTCAAATAGGTTGGTCATGAGTTGACCCACTACACCTTCGGGTCAACTCGGTAGGGTTTCCGAGTTGACCTACGATGACTCGCTGTCGTTGTTTTTTTTAATAAATTTTTTTTCTCTCCTCTGGTAGCCGATTTCCGACTGTGCGTGCTAGTGCGTCTGGAGGTTTCTGATGACTTGTAGTATATCACCGTGACCGTCTTCTGGTCTTCTACAACTTTTGTGAAGAAAGTTTTTTGATCCAAAACCTTTAAGTTATGGTAAAATTATGATTTTCATGATTTGTGACCCAAACCTTATACAAAATCAAATTTTCTTGATTCTAACTGTAATACCCCGCTTCTTAAACCCGGTCTGATTTCGTGGTTGAACCGGTTTAACCATGCAGGAACCGAGCCAGAGGAAATTAGAGCGGGTTCCTTATGGGCTATGATGGCTCGGGTGACCTTAAACACCGGCTGGCCCGACAAGTCCGAGCCAGTGCCAGAAGAGACGGGAGTGCCCAAGCCGTGTACATGCACCTACCATAAGGCTATGTACAGATAAAGCAGGTATTGTAACCGTATTTTAAGGTATATACGTATACTACATCGTATGCCGGGGGTGGGGTTCGCGACGAGGCCTGAACCCGGTCAAAATCCCAAGTTTGGCCCTCAGGTGGGTAGGACAGGTGGGTACACCCACCCACCTGAGTGACCCATCCATGTGCACTATTCACTTAATTAGGAATTATATATATAGCTTCATGTTTTCTTTTTTTTTCCATTTATGTCACCCGTACGTTGGTGAGAATAGTAAAGAGGAGAGAGAAAAGAAAGGGAAGAAGAAGGGAAGAGAAGGAAGAGGAAGAAGGGAAGGATTTCAGCGGCGCCGAAGCTCGATCTTCCCATTCCGGCGCCGGGAGAGTGATCTTCAACTCTAGATCTACAGTTAGAGGTAAGCAAAGTTGGGTTTTGTGAACATTCACCATACCCAAGCTTTAAACCCTTGATTCGAGTATGATTTCTTAAGATCTTGTAAACACCCTTTGAAATGATGAATCTAAGGTTTAATAGATGATTTATT
>NC_056570.1:946076-959605 GCF_013358625.1 Macadamia integrifolia | reverse complement strand
TGGTGCCATCCTGTATGGAGCCTTAGATACTGGAGCTGCTCCAGGAGTCAAATCTATGGCAAACTCCAACTCTCTATCAGGTGGTAAATGCATCAGATCATCTGGGAAAACGTCGGGAAACTCTTTCACCACCTTTACCTCTTTTAGAGGTGTAATCCTTGCATCAACATCAAGTACCGATGCTAAGTAACCTTGACATCTATTTTCTAGCAATTTTACCGCTTGAAGAGCAGAGACAAGGACCTTCCTCACCCGTTTCATTTTATCTGCTCGGTATATCGATTCTTTCCCTTCGTCATCTGTCACCCTAATCAGCTTTTCAGCACACATCACATTAGCTCGATGAGCCGACAACCAATCCATACCCAGTATAACATCAAAATTCTGCATATTGAACCTAATGAGTTGTGCCTCAAAATTCTTTCCACTAATTTCCACTGGGCATGACCCATATACTTCCTTCAACTGTGTAACTTTACTAGTAAGCATACTAACAATCATTCCGTGATCTAGGATCCTGGGTGGCATTCCAAGTTCCTCTGCAAATCTCTTAGATGCGAAAGAATGAGTAGCTCCTGAATCGAATAAAACATAGGCTGGTATGCCTGATATGGGAGGATACCTAGTGTAACAATGCATATAATTTCAGCAGGTCATCAATATTAATCATAATGAATTTCTTAGTTTAAAATGTACCTGCTACTACTTCTGTACTGGCCTCAGCTTCCTCAGCTGATAGAGCATACATCCTTCCCTGCGGTTGACTTCCCCAAGTTAAGGGAGGTCGGAATGCCGAGGGTTGACTAGAGGGCAAGGCTGGTCTGACCCTGCAGTCTTTTGTATAATGCCCATATGAATGGCAGTTGAAGCAACGAATCTGAGATGTCAGAACTGGGGCGGGGCCCCTCTGCACTTGACTCATTGTAGATGGAGGTCGAGGTGGCCCTAGAGCTGTAGGTGCCGCACTAGTGTTCGGGCGAAAAGCTATGGAGCCCGAACCACCAGCTGGTCTAGGAGGGTAGCCAGATGGCCTATAGGGCTGCCTGTACATAGGCCCAGAACTGTACGATCTGCGGTATGCCTTAGAGGAGTTCCCCATATCCGGAAATGGGTTTGTTCTCTTCCACAGTCTAGGGGTGAGAGACTGTTCTCCCCTTTGCTTATCCTCCATGGTCTTGGCCTTCTGCACAATCTGGCCATAGTCAGTCAAATCCAAGATCTCAAGTACAGACCCAATGGATGCTTTTAGGCCTTTTAGGAATCTTGCGGCCTTCTCTTCAGCTGTCCTCATATGCCTTGGGGAAAAATGGAACAAACTCTCATTGTTGTTGGTACTCAAGGACAGTCTCACCTCCTTGAGTTAAAGCCATAAACTCAGTCTCCTTGCGGTCTTTGAAGCTGGGCGGATAATGGTTATCCAAGAACAACTCCTTGAACTGTTCCCAAGTGGGTTCTGGATGGGCACCCAGCAATATGGGCTTGGAGGCTTGCCACCAAGAATTTGCCTCCTTCTTGAGTTGCAACCCAGCACAAATGAGTTTCTGTGCGTCTGTGCACTCAAGCACCTCAAATATTTTCTCTAGTTCTTGGATCCATTGGTTTGGTTCGAGAGGATCACTCCCCACCTTGGAGAACATAGGTGGTAAGTTCCTCTTGAATGACTCCACTACCTTTGACGTATTATTTGTTGGTGGGAAGTTAGGAGCATAAGCCGGATAGTAAGAATATGGGGGAGGCACCCCATACTGAGGAATACCAAATGGTGGAATTGGAGGTGTACCCCCCACTTGTGGTCCCGTTCGCGACCCTACAGGCGGGTCCTGTGGAGTGAGTACCTAGGGAGGATGATCCGATTGAGAAAAATCCAGTTGTTGCTGAATAGCAGTCATAAATGCTTGCTATTGCTGAAGCATTTGTTGCTGAAAAGCCTGTTGTGACTGCTGAATTATAGTAGTAACATCTCCCGGAGTAATGACCGGTGGAGGGTCCGGGAGTATAGTCATAGGTGGGTCCCCATATACCCTACCCTGACCAAGGGTCTCTGGAGGTAGTGGAGGTGAGGTTTGCCCCACAGAGCGGGACCTCCTGGGATTCAGTGGTCGACCGACCGGACGAGGACCCTGTGAGGTACCTCGGGCATTGCTACCGGATCTAGTACATACCATCGTATCCCTGTACTTGGAACATATCACACCATATTGGTTAAACACCGTAGAATTGATTTCGGCACCCAATTGTATGCCATCACATAAGGTATTGTAGTGTATGATAGTCTGCAATTAACCGCAACTTAATTCCAAGATACAGGGCCAATGCCCCAACAGATATGTCAATGGTCCCACTTGACCATAACACATTAACATAGGAATAATAATAATAATAATAATCAATATAAACATGTTAATAATATAAAAAAAAATTTCCAAATTTCCCAAGTTTACACAACCAGTGGGCTGCACCGGCGGGTAGGGGCCCGCCGGTCCCAAAACCCCAAACTGACGGGTGACACCGACGGGCAGGGGGGCCCGTCGGTCCTGGCCGAGTAAAATCGCGAACAGGGCCCTACAGGCCCTGTTCTGTCTTTCTTCCTTGCTTTCCTCTTTCTCTCTCTCCCTCTCTTCCTTGGGCGATCTTGGTGGTCTCCTCGGCGCTTACACTCGCGGTTCCACTCATCAACCCGGCTCATTTGAGAAGATTCACGTCTCCCACTTCCAAGTAAGTTCTTCTCTTTTTTCCTCAGAATTTTCAATTGGGGGTAAATCCATGTGTAGACTTTAATCTAGGCTTTCTTTCCATATTTCTTTCCATAGAATAGCATTTCCATGTGATTGTGATGTTTCTCTTGTGGTCATTTCTAATTTATTAGGATTTTATCTCCTCATTTGGAGAAGAAACCCCAAATCGTGCCCTAGTTTTCCCAATTTGGGGATTTCTTCAATTCTCGCTCTTTTTCTCCAATTAATGGTTCATTTGTGATGCATTACACTTGATTTGTGCTTAACATGCTGTAGAATTCGTGAAATGTCTCTTTTTCTTGGAATCCCCATGTCTCCCCATGAAAAACCCCTCTTTTGTATTGGGTTTCCTTGATTTTCATCTCATACTTGGTATTTGTGGACCTCCATAGTCTATTAGGGTATGTTTTTGTACATTTATGATCCCGCTACCATGGCATTCCCATCTTAGACCTATGATTTCAAGTTTTTCTCCATTGTGAATGAATCTGTGCATTGGAATCGAATCCTCTCATGTTACATATGCTCTTTACTGTCGTTTTGCTGTTTTATCATGTCTCCGCTTTGTCACTTACCGTGCATCATGTCCATAGGCTCCCTATCATTTCTAGCTTGTTGCCTTTTCCATTTTGCAAGAATTTGGGTTTTGGGCTTCCCTTTTACTGTTGTCATTTTCCTTTCTTTAATCACCCCACTTTCTTTTCTTCTTGCTAGGATGTCATCTTGCACCGGCAAGGGACCCTCTTCCCCTGGCGTTCGACGTAAGACTACCGCTTCTAAGCAGAAGAGTGCGAAAACCAGCTCTTCATCCCCCACACAGGGAAACCCAGACCTGCCCGGTCTGACCCTACAGACTATGATGAGGAGCTCTTCCATAGTGCAGAGGCAGCAGCCAACTGGTCAATTTTCCTGAAGAGGTCAGTGATGATGGAGAAGACCGTGGTAGTCGACGACTTCTATAAGGCTCGGCTTTAGGAGAGGTTCTCAGCACTGGGCTGGGAGTCTATCCTCCACGTAGACCATCCATGCTACGAGCAGCTAGTACGCCGGTTCTACTGCAACTTGGAGGTGTCTTATCCGTACGGGGAGTTCACCATAGTCAGCTTGGTGAAGGGGGTCGACATCTAGCTGACTGTGGATACCTTGCCAGCATCTTGGGCATATCGGCAGCTGGGCACCGATACTACAGTCCTCCCAAGAGCAAGCCTCTGGGACCATTCATGAGCTTGGAGATGCCGGACTTCATCTACGAGACCATCTGCGGCAGCGGCACCCGTTCGAGTCCGAGACGTCCTTCTACCCCGAGGTTCACTTATTTGCCCGTTTGGTCCAGTTCAACCTGTTCCCCAGAGGAGGTCATCGGAACTAGGTGGGTTTCATGGTGGCCTTCATCGCGTTCTACATCTACACGGCCGTAGAGGGAGGTGTCGAGCACTTATGCCTTCCGTACATCATTCTCAAGACGATGGAGCACCACACTTCCCACCCTAAGGATGGAGGATTCCCCTATGGGAAGGATCCTCACTAGGATCTTCGAATTCTTCAGGGTGGACCTGAGCGGCGAGGAGGGGAAGACTCCGGCTGATAGGTTTGACAGGGGTAACCTCCTGAGGATGGGTCTCCATACCCTCATGGGTACACCTCCGAGAGCAGGAGCTCAGAGAGGTAGGGGTAGGAGGGCTGCCCCTATGGAGGATGTCCACATGGAGGAGTCCAGCGGGGAGGATGAGGACTATGTTCCTCAGGACGAGGAGGATGATCTGGTGGGTGATGACATCCCTGAGGAGGCGCCTCAAGAGTCGAGAGGCCCCGATCCTAGTTCCTCTAGAGCTGCAGCCTCACCGCATAGAGCCCCTCCACCTGGGAGTGGTGCATACGACTTCGAGGGCATGATGTCCACCATGTGGGCCTTGCAGGATGGCCAAGTTCAGCTACTGAGAAGGCTGGACGAGAGTGCCTCCAGGGAGGAACACATCCTGGAGAGGTAGGCTACTTTGGAGAACTCCTTTCTCCAACTGGGCCAGGACTTGAGCACCATGGCCAACGCCATGTCAGCAGATTTTGGCCGACTACGGAGGGTGGTATGGCTAGTGAACGCGAGGTTTGACTACTACGACCACCGCCTCGACGTTAACTTTAGGCCTCCGACGAACGTGGTGATCATTGATGACGGCGACGATGATTAGTGAGGGCTTAGCTCGCCCACACCAGCTTTTATCTATTTTCCTTTTTTTTTTGTGGACCTTGTTGTATATTTCATTTCTTCTTATTCCTTGTATTTGCATTGTAACTGGATTCATTTGTGGAATAATATATTTTGATAGCGATTTTTGTGGTGAAATCATATGTTGAACACTTGTGTAGTTTAGTTGTGGTGTATTTTGCTACTTTTGATCATTGTTATATCATATTATCTGTTGTTTATCAGGTGTTTGTGTGTAAATTTTTGGAAATCCCATTTTACGCCGTTATGCTGCCAAAATTTTGTCAAACTAGTACTCTATAGGTTATAACATCAACTTATTACTTTTTATCTACACTCACGCATGCCATGAATGCAACATCTAAATGCAACCTTTTTTAATACTTCATTCTTTGGCTTTTACTCTTTAAGCTTTTACATTAACCCAACCCCATTTCCCTATTATAGAGTCTACGGGATTCTAATGGTATGTTGTGAGTGGAGCAGAGCATCACGCTCTGATACCACCGTTTGTCACACCCCGTTCACACTGAACCGGGCTAGTGACCGGGTTAACACCGGTTAACCTAAACCTGCCAGGATCATTTGATACTGTATTCCACCATAGCATACACACAACTAATATAAGCTCATCAGATCAGCGGAAGACTAGGTTTACCTGTGAATGTTCCCATAATACTTGATACCGGAATCGTGATACAATAGTTATATACATGTGGGCCCGAGGGCATGATATTTACACAATATAAGTACAATTCACATATCAAGTACATAAAGGAAACCATCAAAATAATCAGAATACACAGCTCGGCTCAACATCAAAGGCTAGAGCTCAGCTCAGCATCAAGGGTTGAGCCCAGCTCGGCATCACATGGTAGAGCTCAGCCTCAAAAGTGGAGCTCAGCCCGGCATCAGAACTATGGTCCCGCAGCATAACTCTTGCACGAGTAGTCAGTGCCATGCTCTAACTCCTCAGGGGCCCACCAGTCCTCTTTAGGGAACTCGACTGTGGGACCCACCCCGTGCTCCTCAGATGTATGACTTGGAAAATCATCTAAAAAGGGCGGTACCCGTGGGATGAGCTCACTAGCTCAGTAAGTGGCAAGATGGACCACACAGCAGTCCACACATCAAAACACAATCATATGCACTACATGCCATGCAATACATTTTAAATCACATCCACCTAATCAACATTACTAAGTCTTTGGTTTAGTGCTACTACAACCACAGTGCACGTATACTCCGGGTACGAGCCGCGAACTCCATCCCGTGATACGCCCATAGGGCTGTCGGAGAAGGCCCACCGTGAGTACTCGAAAAAGTAAAAACATGCCGACCACCGGCTCTCAACAGAAATGTAAATGACTGAAATTATAGGTGTTGACTCCAGCAATTTAAAAGCAGTACGATTGGCCCTCTTGAATATACCACCGGGGTTGCCGACTATCCTAATGACCCACCGGGCGTTATGTCTAACCGCCACAGTGACCGGATAACCGCGACCACTGCTTCCCCCCAAATGGTAACCCAACACCTTAACCCCTGTTGGGAAGGGTCGTAGCACGGGATGGTGAAGATCCTAAACCGCATGCTCCTATATGACAATAGTATGATTGCATAGTGCCACCGCATCCCATACCACGGGCCACCAATGCACTCATTTCTAAGCCGACTATGGCATCTAGTCTATCAATGCATCATGCACAATGATGTCAACATTCAATCACATAAGCATCTCATCACTTGGCATTTAGAAAGTAAACATAGCACACATGCATCACAATGTGAGGATGACTAATCTATATAGCATAATCATGATGGCATGACTAGACTAGATACAAGTAAATGAATTCCAAACAATGCCTTGAAACAAGGCCAAACGTCCTCTCCCCACTTACCTGTAGTGTACAAGGATTCCCGTTCGGTACGGGTGAGATCCGGTGCGAGAAGCGTAGGATTCGGTGAACCTAACATGATTGAATAAGGTTAGTACTTCACCATTTTGGAATCAAAATTAACGAGATCCGATGACAAAATCATGTTTAGAAGGTTAAAAAAAGGTCGCACGTCTGATTTGGGTCCAATCAGACGTAAGAATCACATTCGGGGCCTCACAGGTGGGTCAGACAGCCCACCTGTCCGGCCCACCGGTTTGGATCGGCGGGAAGGTTGGCCCACCGGTTGGCCCATCGGTCTGGCCCATCGGTTGGGCCAGGGGGCCCTGCTAAGACTGGCAGGTAGGGTGGCCCACCGGTTAGCCCACCGGTCTGGCCCGCCGGTTGTGCCTGAAGGCCTTGACCTCTCAGGTGGGTGCTCACAGGCGGGCCAGATGGCCCACCGGTCCTACCCACCGGTCTTGGCGGGAAAACTGCTGTTTCTTCCCAACTTCCTCCATTCTTTGGGGATTCAAATGGTGCTTTTCCCAACCCATTCTTCACACTTTCAATGTCTTATGGGATGGTTCTAACCTAGATCTAGGTTAGATTCAAGTGATGGGAAACCATCTTACCTTCTTTGCTCAAGAACACCTTCAAACCCTCAAATCACTTCAAACCCATAATGCTTCTCCAACCCCGTCAATACCTCTTCAAATCCTTCAAGATCAACACATAAATCATCTATTAAACCTTAGATTCTTCATTTCAAAGGGGATTTACAAGATCTCAAGAAACCCTACTCGAATCAAGGGTTTATGCTTGGGTATGGTGAATGTTTAAGGAACCCAACTTTGCTTACCTCTAAATGTGGATCTAGTGTTGAAGATCACTCTTCCGGCGCCGAAATGGAAAGATCAAGCTTCGGCGCCACTGAAATCCTTCTCTTCTTCCTCTTCTTTCTCTTCTCTTCTTCTTCCCATTCTTTTCTCTCTCCTCTTAACTGTCCTCACCAATGTACGAGTGTCATAAATGAAAAGAAAAGAAAATCATAAATGCTATATGTATACTTCCTAAATAACTGAATAGTTCACATGGATGGGTCACTCAGGTGGGTGGGTGCGCCCACCTGTCCGCCCACCTGAGGGCCTAAGCTTGGGATTTTGACAGAGTTCGGGCCTCGGCGCGAACCCCACCCCCGGCATACGATGTAGTATACGTATATTCCTTAATATGCAGCTACAATACCTGCTTTATCTGTACATGGCCTTATGGTAGGTGCATGTACACGGCTTGGGCACTCCCGTCTTTTCTGGCACTGGCTCGGACTTCTCAGGCCAACCGGTGTTTAAGGTCACCTTTGCGATCATAGTCCATAAGGAGCCCGCTCTAACTCTCTCCAGTTCAGGTCCTGCATAGTTAAACCGAGTCAATCGTGTAATCAGACCGGGTTTAAGAAGTAGGGTATTACATAAATGACTGGATTTTGTCGGATTGATATCTTCATTTTTCTTAAAAGGAAGTGTGATGAAGAAATCAGGGTTCTGCCAAAAAGGTTTAGAACACTTAATAAGAAAATCCGAGTGAGATTCTGCACAAGAGGTGTTGAAGATATGTGCTTTAATTTCTTCAAACAGAGAGGGACCTGCAAAAAAGAGGTTAGAAATAGGGGACCAAGGAAGAAGCTGTTGCTTATAGACAAAACCTTGGGGAGTCCATCAGAAAGGAAGGTGGCTAAGGACATCAAAGCCCATAATGAGGTCTGTTTTGGGAAAATGGGTTCCTAGGACTGTATGGGTAATAGACAAGGTAGGGAGAAGTTGGATTTTTATGGGTTGGCGAGACACGAGGGTGATATGGAAGATTTCACCATTTGCTGTAAGAAATGGTAAGGGTGGATTTTGAGGTTTCCAAAAAGGTTTAGGGAGAACCTTTGGATTCAAGATTGTTATAATAGCTCCTGTGTCAAAGAAAGCAATAAGGTTTATGGATTTAGCATATGGTTCAGGAAGTATTTGGACGGAGACATGAGGGAGGGAAACTGGTAGGCTTTGTAGGAGAGGGGATTGGACATTGGTTTAGGTAGGAGAAAGGAAAGGTTTCACTTGGTAGAGGGGATCAGATTCCTCGGACTCGGAGAGAGAAGACTCTAGGTCTGAGTCTGTATCAGGGAAGTCAATTGCAAATAAAAAAAGATCTATAGGGGCTTCATCAAGGGAATATAAGAATTCGAGGTTAGCATCTTGGAGATCTTCATGGTGAAAAGAGGATAGCATGTGCATGACCTTATCTTTCTTCCGAGACAGGGGACAATTATTGGCAAAATGTCCAAGTTTTTTCCTCTATGTTGCTTTCTCCTAAGAAATCTCCATTTTTTCTTTGGAGAATGAAAGAAAACTTCTTTTTGAGTTAGGGCTTCCATTTCGGAGAGAAAGGGGGAAACCTTCGGTGATGAGAAGTTTTTTTGGTAGCACAGTCAAAAGATTTGTCACCTTTGCATTTGATTTTGAGATAAGAAGTATCACAAGCACAGGAGACTTTATCAGAATGATCTTGTAAATCTTTCCAGACTTTCTTGATGTTGCAAAGCTTATCAAGGGCAGTGAGAGCATAGCTATATAAAGAACCAATAGTACATGAGGCTAACGGAATATTCTGGTTCTTCAAAAACTACTATGTATCTGCGCCAAGAGGCTCTGGCAAAGAGTTTAAAAATACTTGCTTTAAGTTTTCATCATCAATACCACCAATTTTATGAAATCGGTCGGTCATTCTGGAGAAATGTCTATCAAGATCTGGACGAAGAAGAGAACAACACTTCATCTGGAGAAATTCATCTCGGGCCTTTGAGAAGTCATTTGAAACAGGACCAAGAAACTCTTGATAGAGAGTGGTAATAAACTGGCTTTCAGTCAGCTGTACAATTTGCAGTTGTCTGTAAGAACCAAGAGCTAAATACCATTCCCTGAGTTTTCCTTGGAGTCTTGCAACAAATTTGGACAAGACAGTGACTGTTGAAGCTCCTTCATGAAGTAGTTCTGCATTTATCCATGCATGAAAATCAGCAATTTGAGACGCCCATTTAGAAACAGGAATATCATCCAGGGTAAAAAATTGCTTAGGGTCCTGGTTTTGATATGGGGTAAAAGGAGAAGGTGGGATAGGGGGCCGTCTAGGTATTTGTTCCAGATTTTGTATTTTAAGGTCATCATCCATTTCAGAAACATGAGGTGCAGCAGGTTGTGGTCCTTCATTCATGAAAGAAGGAAGAGGGTCGGGGATAGTAAGGTTTGTAAGGAACGTAGAGAGAGTGTTTTCTGGAGGGGATATGATGGTATGGATGGATTTCAAAGGTGTAGTAGACACAGGGGTAGGGGATGGAGGAACTAGTGTAGTTGTCCTAAGGGGGTCAGGAGGAGGAGGTGCAGGGTAGGAGATTGGCATAGGATAAGCGGTAAATGGAGGTGGTACTGGTATGGCATCTGCAAATTCATCCTCATAGTCACTAAGATCCATAAGTGCTGCAGTGGATGTCTAGGCTGATGGTATTCTACTGCGAGCACGTCCTCTGACTACTCATGTTCTTTTGGGAAGAGCACATTGTTGTCGTTGAAGTTCTTTCAATTCTTCAGTAGGAAAAGTTCATGAAGAAGAAACAGTAGGTGGTGCAGGAGAGGTATATAGAGCAAAAGGATCTTGTGGAACAAAGCTGGGAACTATTATCAGAAGTGGTTGTTGCTGCCGAGAAGAGGCAAAAGAAGGAGCACGGGGTTGTTGTTGTTGCATTTGATGAAGTTGAGCTTCAAGGTACTGGAGGTGCTTTTCTTTCTGGCCAATAAGGGCAAAAGCTGTAGTAGTATCAGCAACACTAGAAGTAATTCCTGCAAGTTCAATATGGACCTGATCAATTTCTCTTCGAAGAGAATGAAGAAGATGATCATGATGGGATAGAGTACCATGAGTTTGTTGGGTCTGAGCCAAAATATGCTCAAGGTACTGGTTTGGGATAGTAGTATTTTCTGCCTGCCATTCAAAGCTGCTTCAGTAGGAGAAATGGGTTCAGAACATCCTGTGGCTTGAACTGATGGTTTAACCTTCCAGACTTGTTGGATACCATGAACATCTGGACCAGTATCATGGAGGCCAGGAAATGGTTTAAGAGGAAAAGAAGAGGAAGAGCCTGGAGTATACATACAATAGGGAGGAACAACTGGAGGAGGTAAATCAGGTTTTGGAGGAGGTTTACATGGAGAGAAGGAAGATGTAGGAGAAGTCTTGGGGGTACCATACTTGACAAAGAAAGGGTATTTTGATTCAGTGCTCTGGGGTCCAACAAAAGGATCTCCCGCCTCATTTCGTTTTTGTAATTGGTGTTGAGTAGACTTTCTTCTAGAAGAACGACGAGAGGGAGGGAAGTCATCAGTAGAATCTTGAAGACAATCATCACAGTCACAGAGGTCAAAGTATTTATGACCAGTAACTGGATCATGAAAAAGGTAAATCGGATCACCCTTAGAATCAAAAGATTTAATCGGTTTTTTTTCTTGAATCATTCCAAAGGAAGTTGGAAAGGGATAAGGACGAGGTCGATGAGTAGGAAAATGAATTTCTACCTCACCATTAGAATGGGTAATATACTCTGGATTCGTAGACTGAACTGGTTCAGGAGGGGCCTGTGGCCGAGAGTTTGAAACTTGTTGTTCATAAGCCGTAACCTAAGAAGAGGGTAGGAGACGAAGAAGGTCATCTCTAGATATTTGTCGGGGAACATATGTATAGCAAAGGACTTGGTTAGAGTCCATTGTAATGAACAACGCATCTTCATAATGGCCTGTGAGAAGATCAAATGCATGATTCTGCAAACGATAAGCCATTTGATAGTGTAAGGTAGCAACCTTTGTAATAGCATTCTGCGGGACACCAGTAATATGGATCTGGAACTTTAGGGCGGTGGAAAGAAGAGGGTCAGACAATGGAATATTAAAATTAGGATACAACATTAAAAACACTGTTCCAACATTTAATGTAGTCTGAACAATGGCAATCACGGCATGTTGATATCGTAAAAACCGACTGTCAAGCAGTGCAACCCTAGAGACCACTGGGAGTCCTTTTCGAGCATGAAAAGAGAGCACAAACTTGATAGCTCCTAGATGGAGATGAGTATAAACTTGTTGGATCCATTGAGGGATAAGATCCGAAGGTATCTCAAGAGTGAATAGCTGCTCTTTATCAGTAGCAGGGACTTGGAGTTGATCAAAACGAGGGGCCTGTACCAATTCTTTCAAAGGCGGAGTCTTCTTAGGTTTGAGAAGAGTAGTCCATTTGGACTGATTAGGTGTTTTTGGAAAGACCATATAGGGATTAAGGAGGGGAGTAGGAGTAGCAGGGATGACTTGATCATCAGGGACATAGGAATGTTCATAGAGATAATCTAAAGAAGAAAAAGAAGAGCGGGATGAAGTAGATCGTCGGGGAGAAGAAAACAACGAAGAAGAAGGTGAAGCCATATTAAAGTAAAAGAATTTTAGGTGGATGGAAAAATCCAGATCTGAACCAACACTACTTGTAGGAGAAACTAGAGTAGGTAAAGACATAGCTAGTCGAGGCCGATCAAGAGCCCCCCTGATCATAGTACCTGACTGCAAAGCAGCCCGAGCCAAATAGGGCACTGAACGGCATCCTTAGCCTGAAAGCCCATAACGCTCAAGGGTCTTTTTATGCCAGTAGGAACCATAAGCAGGGATTACTTGCAAAAGGGTGTGGCCTAGACTGTATCTTTAGCTACGACAGGTTCTATCCAGACAAGAGTGATGGCCAAAAGAGGAGTTTAGCCGGAGAGTGAAGAGTTTCACTTTGATACCATTTTACACAGCTGATATCTTTTTTATTTTTGTGTTTTATCAATTTTTTTTTAAATAAACATAAGCTCCATAAATAATACCAAATGCATTTAAAACTACTTTTGTAAACAAAAATCAAAAAGAAAAATGATACCAAAGAGGGCCTAAGTGATCCATCAAAATGAAAAATGACTTTCCTACCCTTGAGACCAAAGATAAGATAGGTGGGTCACAAAGTGGGGAGACAATTCTTCAGGTGGGTAGAAATTCACTAACTCCTCCGAGTTCTCTATTTCCAATCCATACTATCGGTAGATGTAAGTGGGTACGTAAAAGGATGTATGAGTCAATCCCATCAACTTGACGTAGTTGCATCTAGGAGTCTTCAGTAGGAAATCATCTTGCGGCCACCATGGGCATCTCCATGCAATATCTTGTGTGGTCCTTCCTTGTAGGCACTCTTTCCAATCAACGATGTGCTTGAATTCTAGGACTCCCCTCTTTTCTTGGTAGCAACAAACTCCGAGTTGGCATTCATTTAACGGCTTGGCCAGTTTCAGTTTCTCAGGTAACCAAAGTTGGAAAAATAACGGGGCTTCCTTAATAATAATCATTTCCAAATCTGTAGCTGTGGCTCATGTCATCAAATCTCAATGACAAGTATTTGGTGAAGATCCCGATGACCCTTAAAATGTCAATCTTTCCCATTGCTTTATTTCTTTCCCCCATCCAAAGAAGCTTTAGGTTTCTTCTGAATAGTCCTTCTTCAAAGAAGATTGAACTACTTTACCTTTAGGTGGGGAGAACATGCAAGCCTATTGAAGTAAGTGATGATGTTGCTTCATGTATCCAACAGTCCTAGTGCCTCAAT
>NC_056570.1:911484-945976 GCF_013358625.1 Macadamia integrifolia | reverse complement strand
TTGGGCACTCCCGTCTCTTCTGGCACTGGCTCGGACTTGTCGGGCCAACCGGTGTTTAAGGTCACCCGTGCCATCATAGCCCATAAGTAACCCGCTCTAATTTCCTCTGGCTCGGTTCCTGCATGGTTAAACCGGTTCAACCGCAAAATCATACCGGGTTTAAAAAGTAGGGTATTACATAACCCTCTACAGACAAGGGGTGTAGGACTTGAGGTTGTGATACCTAACCCAGCATTCTAAATGATGTACAACCAATCATTGCAATCACACATGCAAACATGGTTACCTGCACGTGACCCATTTCACCTGTCTTACCTTTCTCATTTCCATTCCATCCCATTCCATCACATTAGTACCGTCAAAGAATAAATGCAGGTAAATGCAAATGCAAATGCACATGCACAAGCAATTTAATGCATGATCAACAATAAACAAACACACCAAAAGAATGGGGGTTGAGAAGGGCACCCACTCACCCTGACAATCTGACACAGTTATCTCCCTTCCTGGTGCTGAATAGGCTCCCTCAGTTATTTGAAATTCCTAAAATCAGAAATGTATACATACATGGTATTAAAATCAAATTAAAATCATTCTTCCCTATTTGTGCTATACTTTACTTCAGTAAATTGGATTCTCATGTCCCTCCTAAAGTCTGAATTACTTAGTACAATTGTAAAGACTCAATTTGGGTCTTCTTTTAAGCATTGCAAAATTCCATTATTTAATTCTTGGGCTGCATAAGGGATTTGACATCAACTGAAAATTCTCTCAAAAAATTGACTCAATTATACATATGAATTACTTAATCAGAGATGGGATATCAGTCCTAATTCCTATTCAGCCTTAATTCATAGGATCCCATCTCAGATTTTAAGAATTCCTTCCCGTCCAACAGTTTCCCATTTTAGATTTTCAAATTCCTTCCCAATTAAACAAATTCCCATTCAAACTCATGAAATAAGAAGGGAAATAATAGTTTCTAGCTTTCAATTTAATGATCAAACCTCAATTTCACCACTTTATTAATCCAACGTTAACCCATTTTAATTAATTATGATTAATTACCCATTTCAGCAGACAATTCCATAGTCAAACCTCATATTCTCAAAATTCCATCTGCAAGGATGAATTAATATCAAATTATCATGATCCATCTCCAATCTGAAGTTGCATGCATGCATTTTATCACAAATTTTACTTTGCATGTAAGAGAATTCAACCCCAATCATCATGCACGAACTTTTACAACTTTAGAACTGAGAATTAAGGTAGGATTTCTCTAAATCCTCATGTATTATTTCTGTTTTAAGAATCTGAGTGAGAATCCTCACTCTCAAGTCCCAATCGGCCATGGTAAGTGTGCATCCTCTTACAAAAATTAGTTCACATTTCCAATTTCATTCTTCAAAACAGAAAATTAGATTTCATAGGATTAGGATTCTGCTGAAATTTTTCCAGAATTCCTTCCTGACAACAGAATTCAGTCATATCCCTCTCTATTTCTAAATTCTTTCCTAATACAGGTTCCTATAAGGGTGAAGTACCTATCTCTTTGCTGAATTCTGCAGAAACCTTCCAAGTAAGTCAATTTCTTCTCTGATTTCCTTCTCTTTTCTTCTCTTCTTCTTCTTCTTCTTTCTTCTTTCTTTCTCTTGCTGTACAGTTTTGAGAGTGTGAGAAATCTGAGAGAACAAGTTAGTGGTGGCCTTTAAATAGCCCCATTTTCTTAGTGGTCTACTAACTTTACTGCTACCTTAGTGGTCCACTAACTAAGTTAGTGGCCCACTTACACTATATGTTTATATATATACATATGCATTATAATATACTTTTACTTAATATATATTTATAATTTCAGATTTATACATTATTTACCTATATTAAATTACAACTCTAATTTCATAATTTTTCTTATTTAACTTATTTTAATATATCAATTATCTTATTATATATATATAATATTGTATATTCAGATATATATATATATATATATAGTACCATATGACTTGCATTACTATATTATTAATACCTATAGGTACCCGTCTTAAAATATTATTTTAATCACATATTTTATTATTTATCTTAATTAATTATCTCTAACCCTTAGAAATAGGTCCACATGTGCCATTTCCAAATGTGAGACCCATTTCAGTCAATTCTAGCATTCTGTCCAGTCAACAAGCCAGTTGGACATATATATATATTTATTTATTATTATTTTTTTTTAACCCTTATGGAAGGTGAATAAATACCTACTGGCCCGCTTTTCCTACTGTTTCTTCTAACACTGTGGGAAGAAGGTACATGTACATGTTGGTTCATCCCTTCTTTGCATTCCACTGCTGCCAACCAAGCTAGTGTTGGCTTCTCCAGCTTGTCACTTTGGCTTGTTCACAGTCAATGTAAAGAGGTGAGATTTGGGGTGTTACATGACATCTCGGACCATAGCCCCATCTCCCTCCTAATCCAACCCTACACCTCTTTTGGGCCTAAACCTTTTAAATTTTTTGATATATGGACCTCCCACCTTGACTACCACTCCATTGTTAGGGAAGCTTGGGCTAAGCCCATCCAAGCCTTCTCTTCTCCTCTCCTCTTATTGTCGTGGCTAGAAGGTTGAAGAATGTTAAGATTTCCCTCAAGGCATGGAATACTAACTCCTTTGGGAATATTTCATCTCAAGTTAATGATTGTAGGAACAAGCTCTCCTCCATTTAGATTCAGCTGTAGTCCGATCCCCTCAATCTTTATTTGGCAAATGAAGAAAAGACTGAGGCGGCTAACCTCTCTTCCCTCCTTGCTCAAGAAGAGAGTTTCATGAGACAGAAATCCAGGATTAATTGGTTAGAGCTTAGGGATTCAAACATTGCCTACTTTCACAGATCGGTGAAAGCAAGAAATAATCTCAACTCCATCACCAAGCTGACTACCTTAGATGGCAATCAGGTGCACAAAGTGGATGGGATAAAAGGTGTTGCTGTTGATTTCTTCAAGAACCAGTTTAGGAAGGCTCTAGCCCCTCCCCCCTTCATTCCTGCGGGTCTCTTAAACAAGTTCATCTCTGACAGCTTATCAAGTCCTCTTATAGCCATCCTCACTGAGGAAGAGATCACTTCGGCCATCCTCTCCCACAAGGCAAGTAAAGCCCCGGGTCTTGACAGATTTAGCATGGGATTTTTTTCTACTTCTTGGAATCTCATCAAATAAGACATGATAAAAGCAGTCAAAAGCTTCTTCTTCAACCTAGCCAAATTAAAGGGGTCAGTCACACTTTTCTTTACCTCATTCCGAAGAAAGAGGGAGCGGATGAGATGAAGGATTTTAAGCCTATTTCTCTATGTAATCTCCTCTACAAATTTATTGCCAAAATCCTTGCTAATAGAATCAAGCTTGTGGTTGACTCCCTTGTTAGCAACAATCAATCGGCCTTCATCTCGAGGAGAAGTATTGGGGATAATATTCTCCTTCGTCATAAAATTGTTAGAGGGTTTGACAGAAAAGCTCACTCCTCAGCTGCCCTTATGAAGCTAGACATACACAAGGCCTCTGATTCTCTGAGATGGGATTCCATTGTTGTGGTCTTCAGCAGCATGGGCTTCCCCCCAATTTTCGCTAATTGGATTTATCAATGCATTGCTTCCCCACAATTCTAGTGCTGGTGAATGGAAGTCCAGCTAGCTACTTCCCTTCTTCAGTGGGTATTAGGCAGGGATGCCCCCGTCTCTCCATACATCTTCTGTCTAGCCATGGAAGCCCTTTCCAGAAGTTTGCAAGTGGCTACTGACATGCATCTCATCTCTGTTATCCCTAAGTGCAAGGCTATGAAGCTCACTCACCTTGCTTTTGCTGATGCCTTGATGATTTTTTCCAAGTTGATCCCACTTCCCTTGGTAACATCATGGTATTTTTGTCTCTGTTTGCTGCAATGTCTGGGCTCCATATCAATCCGGCAAAATCTCTCATCTTCTTAGCTGGCATCTCTGACTCTGCCAAAGCTTCCCCGCTGGAGCAAACTGGTTTCACCATTGGGCACCTTATAGTGAAGTACCTTGGACTCCCTCTTATTCCAGCCAGGCTCTCTGCCCATCATTGTACTCCTATGCTTGACCTTATTAGGAAACACCTCCAGCTCTAGAATGGAAGGCTTCTATCCTTTGCGGGTCGCCTTGAGCTCATTAGATCAGTTTTCCAAGCTCTTACATTTACTGGTCGGGTATTTATGGCTTACCGGAGTCCATCATTTCCAAGTTGGAGTCCATTTTTGCTTTTTTCCTTTGGAAAGGAATTGAGTGCTCTAGATTTTTTTGTCCTATCACCTGGGCTGCAGTCTACCTTCCTAAAGCTGAAGGGGGGCTTGGGTTGAGAAGGATCAAGGATGTTAATCTGGTTGGTATCATCAAGTTGGCTTGGAAGATCATCTCTAAGAAGAAGAGTATATGGGTTGAATGGGTTTACTCAAATCCCCTTAGATTGGATTGTTTTTGGATTGTAAAAATTCCTGCAGATGCCTCTTGGGTGTGGCGTAAAATCATTGCTATCTGGCCCTCTATATCTTCAGCTTGCTCTTTCCAGATTGGCAATGGAGCCAATACTTATCTTTGGCTTGACCCTTGGCACCCCAATGGAATTCTTTACCACACTATAAGCGCTAGAAGAATCTATAACTCAGGCCTCTCCAAGTTGGCCCTTGGGTCTGATATTCTATCTTTAGGCAACTGGTCCCCCCTGGATCATTCTTTGATTCCTCTTGCGGATATATGGAACTCTTTGCCGATCATCCCAATATCCAGCCAATATAGCCCGGACACTACTCTATGAATGCCCTCCTCTTCTAAGCTCTTCTCTTCCAAGGCTGCTTGGGAGTTAGTCAGGATTCGGGGGCCCAGCTTCTCTATGGCATCATCTCATATGGTTCAAGCATCACATCCCCCGCCAGAGTTTCATGGCTTGGAGATTGTTTACTAACTCCTTGCCTACGAATCATTTCCTTATGCAGAGAGGCATTCAAGTTGATCCTATGTGTATCTTATGTGGCAATGAGATGGAGACTATCGAGCACCTCTTCTTTGCTTGTACCATCTCTTCTTCCATCTGGAAAGGGATCCTTACCAAATGCTGGCTAGACAACAGAAGAGTTCTTCCCTTTGAAAGCAAGTGGATTTGGCTGGACATGACTTTTCAGGGAAAGTCTATCTGTGATATTGTAGGAAGGTTGGCCTTCTGCACTACAATAAACTAGATCTAGATGGAAAGAAATCATCGGAAATGGACCTCCAGCTCTCGCCCGCTTGAGAATATTTGGGGCTCCATCTTCTTTGATGTCAAAGCAAAAATCTCTCGGAATTCTACCAATTTTAATCCCTCCCCTCCAAATGGTCATATTGTAAATTCCGGGGAGTTCCCTAGCTCCATCATCAAAAATTGTAATTCCCTATGAGTTAGTTCTAATTTCTTCCCCCTCCCCTTTTTAGGGGCTGTAATCTTTCTTTCTTTGCTTGGTAATGAATTATTTATTCATAAAAGAAAAAATATTCTCATTATTTCACTAAAGGTCCTATTATCCACAATTCACCCTAATTTAAAATTTAAATCTTCACAATTGCAGATATCATGTTTTAACCTTCATATGCTTTCTTCTCATACTCAGACCTATATTAAATAATCATATAATCCAGATCCTCAATGGTCCATAATGTTTCCTCACATTCTTACCTCATAAATTGTTTTCTTTACTCTTAAGTCATCCATACAACTTGATCTCAGGTCTACCTACTTGAATTTGTTATCATTTTCACTATTCCATATTCCCGATACTAACCTTGTCGTTTCGATCCAGTAGCAATGTCAGATCTATTAGGTAGCACATTTGAATTATCCGCTTCCCGATTCCATTTTCACTTCTTTATAAGGGGAATCCTTATACTACTTCATTTGCCTTTTTCGGTACTTATGGCCGAGGTCGCCGTTGATTACCATTCTTGATCAACGGTAACTGCAGATGAACTCATCCTTACCCTTTTTTTTCACGACTCAAGGATAGTCAGTGTAGCAAAGGGTCGTGTCTGGAATCATTCCATGCCATTATTTATGCGGTGTCAATCGGAGTAAATATATCTTGATACTGACATCACTTTATCTTTATTTCTAAAATTTTACACACATGGTGTTGCTTCCATGCTTAGGTCATTGCGAAGTCCAAGTATGCTTCGCAACCCTTGCCTAATATCTTCTTCAACCCTTTTAGCCTTCTTCACCATATTGTCTTGGGTAGTAAGTTTGTACATCACGTATGAGCACTGTAGGCTCGTAGCCACTCTATGTCCAAAACAACCATTGATCTCCTTCATATCTAACTTGCTCAATTGCGTTCTCATGTTCCGTCCAAGTATGTGGATGGAGCATGGTAACTTGTATCCCCACTAGTAAAATACCAACTATTAACTTGTGTGTTCGACTCTTTAACTTATGTAGTTTAGCAGTAAGCAATAATGATACAACAAAGTGATGCATCAATTTCCAATAATGCACATGAGAGTATCAAATTAGTGGGATGCATGAGGTATTCAGCATTGCATATGAAAATTTCATCTATATCGATATCATACCTATGACTATCTCAGATATAGTCTTGGCTCCTTCCACTGTCATTTGCAAATGCCATTTGCATTCTGATAACCGTGTTGCATCCGAACCAATGGAATAGTTGATGTTGAAGGATTCATATATGATTCTCCTGACATCGTTTGAGAGCAATACTTGGCCATATGCCCAAGCTGGTTACACACAAAACACTTCTTCTGGGGGCATGATCTAGCCATATGCCCAAATTGATTGCATCGAAAACACTGAGGTGAACCCATTTGCTGAGGTACCACTACTGCTGGTTTGGGCTGTTGTGATACTTGGCTAACTTCTGATTTGCTAAACTGGGGTGTAGCCAGAATACTGTAGGATCCTTTATTTGCCCTGGTGAAATCTCTACCACCAGATGGTGTGTTTATTCTCCTTACTGCTTGAGCTTGATAATTTTCTATATGTTTTGTCTTTTATAGATTTTGCTTTTTGTGCCACCTCTGCATAGGTCTGCAACTGGTGTGCTACTAATAATGCACCATCCCCCGACTTTAAACCCTTTTCATACTTCTTGGCCTTATCTCTATCTGATTTGACATGCTCTGGTGCAAAGTAATACAACTCTTCAAACTTCTGTTGATATTCGAGAACAGATCTGGGACCTTGAGTTAAAGTCATGAACTCTGCCTGCTTTATGTCTCTCACTTTCTGGGAAGTAGTTCCCGTAGAAAGCCTCAACAAATTGCTCCCAAGTAGGATTGGGGTGAGTAGTTGTCAATATTGGCTTTGTGGCTTTCCACTATGCATAGGCTTCATCCTGCAACTGGTGACTAGCACAAATTATCTTCTACTCATCAGTGCAACCCAGTATCATAAATGCTTTCTCCACACCTTCAATCCATTTAGCTAGTGCGAATGGGTCATGAGTCACACTGCTAAAGTAGGGAGGCCTGTACTTCTAGAATTTCTCTATTAACTTGGAGATATTTGTCCACACTGGTGCTACTGGCTGTGTTTCTGGTGTATGCTGCCCAGGGGGTGTTAATAGCAATGGTATTGCTTGAGATGTCTGACCATTGGCTGGTTGTGCAGTAGTTAGAACTCCTTGAGCTAAAGGTGGTGTAAGAGTAGGAGCAGGTGGTATAGTTTGCACAATAGGGGGTTGTACCACCGGTGTCTCTTTGGAGTGGACAACTGTAGCTATCTTAGTCATCATATCCCTATGTTGTTGCTAGACTTCTCTTTGTTGTTGTTGAAGTCTTTGCTGGATGCCTTACATCACATCACATCACATCACTAACCATGGTAACCACATCCTGAGCTGTCATCACAGGTGGTGTAGGTGGCACAGGTGATGCAACTGTTACCTCATCTTCAGCCTCATATTCATATTCATGTGGAGGGTTAGGATTTGCCCTCTGAGTGCGACTGTGCCTCCGCAGTTGTGTGTCATCTTGGAGGTGGGTACACTTCGGCATTTGGGAAATTTCCTGTGAAATGAACAGACCGATTAATCTCCCAAATGATTTATGCATACTGCATGACAACACAACATGTTTAAAACTCATATCGAGTAGTAACAGAAAATTGTTGGTAGGTGTGAGTCATCCGCTTAATCCACTTGTAGATGACATCCACCGACATCAACCTAATTCTCAGATTCCTAACTTATATATAGTTATACTTATTTAATTCCAATAATTCTTATCTTGTTACATCTTTTAGTTGTTCAACTACGTATATGATTTATGCTCTTTGAATTATTGAACGGATTTTGTACCTAGGCTAGTCCCCTATAGTGTGTACTAAAAGTTATGTAATTATCTTGAAGTTTTTAAATTTAATACTAATCATCACCAGTATATCCTATGATCTTGTGTATTAGTGCATCACGCTCTGATACCATTTTGTCACACCCTGCCTCAATTGGCCAAGGTATGCAGCACTGGATTTTCAACCCTGTCAGTCTAACCCTCTAGGATCACAGATGCAGTACCGTAATTTCACAATTGCTACCATGACTACAACTAAAATCAGAGTACGCTAATAAAATTATATAATAATACCATTGGTGATGTACTAAGGTGATAAATTACAGAAATACAAGATTCATTTGTAAGCAACCCGGGGGTGTAATATTTACATCTTATATATTTCATTAGTATATACATCAAAAGAAATAACTGAAATAGTAGCAACATCCATCAGCAGCCCGATGTCTCATAAACACAAGCCTCACAACCGTCGCTGAAATTCAATCCTGCCTCAGCATCGATTCCACCATCTAAAAAGAGTAACCAATGAGGGGTGAGCTTCACCAGGCCAGTGAGGGGTGTGCATGTAAGCACACAACAAATGATGTAATACATATCACATACGGATATAATACATATGAATCCATTTATTATATCATTTTCCTATTTCCATTACTAGGTCCATCTGGTATAGGTGCTACGCAACGTAGGTGGTATCCCCTCCCCAGTACGTCAGACTACAGGGATACAAGCTCGTTGCAAGAAAAAGTTTGCAGGTCCCAGAATCCAACACATTGGTCACCCCGTAAACCTCCAAAGGTAACCCTAACAGCTATGGTCCCGGAATCCTACACATCAGTCACCCATGCTGTGGACAGCTAAGGTCCTGAAAAACCCCTCGTTCACCCGTGCTGCATCCGCCTCTGAGTACACTACGTCGTACTGCGGATATGGTACTCTCAATAACATATCACCCCTTGGGATTAGCCAATACCTAACCCTTACTGGCAAGTGTGTAGCACCAGGGTCTGTGAATCCTAACCATTATGCATTCTACATGCATCAATCACATCCATAGCATCTAATCATACATTGGTGGCCATCATTGTAATACCGACCCCTGAGCCCACGGTACCGGATCCCCCGGGCCACACCATGCCTCAGACCGTCGATGTTACAATCATTACCAGTCATCTTATAATTATGCATCCATAAAAACTCGATAACAGCAATATAGGTAAAACCATGCCACATGTGCAATTTATATATAAGTTCATATAAAATACATCCAAAACAAGATTTCAACCACCTCACACATGAGCATGCAGAATTAAAATATATAAACACTCCACAAAATAAGTCAAAACACCTACTCACCTCAAAACCCAAAATCGAATCGTCACCGTTGGATTCCCATCACCGCGTATCGTTGCCGGGTAAATTAGATTCCTATGTAAATTGTGTACCATCATGTTAAATATTTATAACACCTAGTATGACTATATATAGATTCATTGCTGAACCCAAAACAACTCCCAACAGTCCACATACTAACCTAATTTAAAGTCTCGGAATAGCCCCCGTGCTACCCTACCTATAGGGTCAAATTCAGGTAAAAGGTAGGGGACATAACCCACAAGGGGTAGGGTGCTAATCAGCCAAAACAGGGATTGATCAGCCTCAAAAACACCCAACCGTCTGGTCGGCTGGGTAGCAACCGGCTGGCCGCTTACCCAAACTGGCAGGTCTGTTTCAGCAGCCCTGTAGGCTGCCCAGCTGGTTCTCTTGGCTTGGGCTGCATATGGCCGATGACCAGTTTCCACGGCATCATGGGGAGGGTTTCTTCTTGTCTCTAGGATCACTCTACAGTCCCTAAAATCCCCAATTCAATGAGCTGTAACTCAACCCAACCAATTCCATAGACTAGTAAAATTTAAAAAACTTTGAGTTGCTGGGCTGAGGGCTGAATATTTCCCTTCACATTTCCCTTGTAACTGTAGTTGGTAGGACATGGTACAATGAATATTTCCCACTACTCAGCCCCCAATTAAGCTTAGGGGTGCAAGTTTGGCCCTGATGGCCCAAACCCACCCTTGGCCCGCCCTGATCCCGAACAAGTATCAACCCAAAAATTTTGGCCTTGAGGGCTGGCCCGACCCTGAAATTTCTGACCTTGAGTCAGGGTCGGGGTGGGTAAGGGTTGATGTCTTTGGCTTGCCCAACCTGCCCTGAACTCGGCCTTGATTTTTTTACCCTGACTTTTGGCCTGACCTGGCCCTGGTTTTTGCCCCTGATGTTAATTTTGGATTTTTTGTTTTCTTAGGATGTTCTCCTCTTTGTTTAACATGACAAGGGTTTTGAGATCTTTGGATTATTTGCCTTATTAAGATGATCTCTTTGTTTATCATGACAAATAATTGAAATATTTTGGATTATTTGCTTTCTTAGGGTGATCTCCTCTTTGTTTACCATAATAGGTGGAGTTATTTGTATTGTTTGAATGTTTGCTTTACGATGTTCTCCTCATGACAAGTAATTTGTGACTTTGTTTGTTCGTTTGTTTATTTGTTTTTTTATTTTTTATTTTTATTTTTAATTATCAATATTTTTATTTTTTAGATATTTTATATTTTGCAGGGTCAGGATCAAGATATACCCGGGCCTTGATGGCAAACCAGGGTGAATCAGGGTCATCCCGGCCCGACCCTGAAAAATCAGGGCCGATCAAGGTGGGTAAGGGTTGGGTTGAACCCTGAAGGGTTGGGATTGGGTTGAAGTTTTGTGGCCAGGGTGGGTTTGGGCCCAGTTAAGGGGACTCAGGGTTGGGCTTGGGTTTTAAGAAGCCCGGCCCAACCTAGCCCTGTTGCACCCCTAATTAAGCTCACATAATATTTTAATTAGGAAAGCATACTTGGAGAGGGAGAATTACAATAATTTAACTATAAATTTAACAACCTATATACACATATCACCCTACTGAGGTTTTCCCATCCAATTCCTCACTCATATGGACTTGAAGGGCTGTAAAATCATGGATTTACCATGCTTCAGCTCCAATTGAGCTCAGTTGAGAAGATTCATATGAATCAGAGAAGAATTGGACAATTTCTTCTCAATTAGCTAGCAAAATACAGCAAGGTTCTACAACATACTCCAAATCTGAATTTAATTGCATGCATTCACCATCCTCAACTTCAATTACATGATTCTAAGAATGCATACCAAGGTCCCCAATTTTTAGGGTTCCCAGAGATGGGTTTGGGTCTTTGAACCCACTTTATTTCTTCAATTTCTTCTCTGGAATGGTGGTCCCAGCTATGGGAACTTGTTCCCCAGCATGCAGAGCTTAAACCCAACTTGTGGGTGACTGCAAAAATGAGCTACAGGTCTGAACACTACCCATTACACAATTCCAACATAGATAAATTCTGCAGAATTATATTTACATATACCCTATGCTTACCCAACTTGTAGGAACCAAATTTAGGTTACTGATTTCCACTCTGGGATAAAAGTCCCCTGCATACATGGTCTAAGCCCAATTTTTGGGAGGCTGCAGAGACAATTAAGAGTATGTACACTATTTTAATTACACGTACATCAATTCCATCTTTGCAGCCGAATTAATCTAGTTCCCAGGCATGCGGTCCAAGGTTTCCCAGTTTTGGGTGGCTGCATGCTTGGGAATATGGCTGGAAACACTTCTAATATGCATTTTATCTACTGTTCAGCCATTAGAGAACAATTTCTTACCTTAATTTTACAGGTACAACAGCAAACATGTAGCAGCAGCACCCCTTTTAGCACCTTGTACAGCAATATGCGATTCAGTGCACCATCCTCGGCCTTGATCAGCTGCACAAGTAGTAACTGAACCCTTAGACAGCAGCTCCAACAGGGACGGCAGAATCAATGGCCGCATGCAGTAGGAGCAGGGCCGTAGGAGCAGGGACAGCAGCTCCCTGCTTCTTCTTCTTCCTCTTCCTCTTTTTCTTCTTTCTTTTGCTGCTCTACCGAATAGTGCAGCAGAAAAATGAAGTAACAGAGGTGGTTCCATTGTTTTATAATTCAGCCAAATGGTCCTTAGGGCCCGTTTGGCTGAACACACCAAAATTACTTTTAAAAACTGATTTTTAGAAATGTAACATTAAAACTAATTAAAATTAAATTCTTATTGACGGTCCCCACCAAAGGCTAACCTATTAAGTTGGATTTGGTCAACATTAGGGCCTCTACAGATTGGGTAAGTGCGAGGCTCAGGGGGTGTAGGCATGTGGGCCTCACACAGGAAAAATAGTTTTCCTACATTCTGTCAGCCGAACCGGCTGGCTGGTTGACAGCAGGGTAACCTGCCAATTTGCTTAATTTTAGTTCTTTAGCTGTCTTATCTCCTGGGTTCACCCAATATAGGATTGGTCCCACTCCTATTTTGGCCATTTTACACCTCTTCCCAACTAGAAGGTTGCGAAATTTTCCTTTGTTCTGCTGTACAAGTGAATCCACCACAGCAGACAGCCTATCTCTTGTGCCAGCTAGATCCTGGCACTGAGCTCAACTGCTTCCAATTTAGGGCATTACACATTCTGGAGAATGTATATTCTCAGAGTCAAGCAGTCCACACATTATATACCTGGCCATCACAACATTGATTGTTTATGTTGATGATGATATAGTGGTGATTGGAAATGACAATGATGAAATAGTTAGGCTAAAAGCCTATTTGGCCAAACAGTTTGAGATCAAGGATCTAGGACATTTGAAATATTTCTTGGGCATTGAAGTGTCAAGGTTTAAGAAGGGAATCAAAACACCCAAAGAAAATTTGTTCTAGATCTGTTGAAAGAAATAGGGATGCTGGCTTGTAAACCGGCAAGTTCTCCTATTGAGCAGAATCAGAAGCTAGAGGAAGATTGTGGCCCTTCCCTTGTTGATGCAAGGAAATATCAGAGGCTAGTGGGGAAGCTTATCTATCTGTCTCTAACTCGCCCAGACATTTCTTATGCAGTGGGAGTAGTATGCATGTGTCCAAGAGTGGGCACTTGGATGTTGTGTACTGCATCCTCAGATACTTGAAGTCCTTTCTAAGAAAAGGACTTTTATATGCCCGGAACAATCACTTGAGGATATAAGGTTATTCTGATGTTGAGTGGGCTGGATCCATCTTTGATAGGAGATCTACATCTGGTTATTGCACATTCGTGGGTGGTAACATGGTTACATGGAGGAGCAAGAAACAATCGGTTGTAGCTAGATTTAGTGCAGAGGTTGAATACTGGGCAATGGCTCATGGAGTTTGTGAACTCATTTGACTGCGTCGGCTAGTTCTCGAGTTTGGGTATGACACTGAAGGGCATATGCAACTCTACTGTGACAACAAAACAGCTATAAGCATTGCCCATAACCTAGTGCAACGTGATAGAACAAAGCACGTTGAAGTAGACCTGCATTTCATCAAAGAGAAGATTGATTTGGCAACATCTGCACACCTTTTGTGAACACAGTTGAGCAACTAGCAGATATCTTCACCAAATGCATCATTCCTCACCAGTTCAGTACCCTCT
Organism: Macadamia integrifolia; assembly: GCF_013358625.1. NCBI lineage: Eukaryota > Viridiplantae > Streptophyta > Magnoliopsida > Proteales > Proteaceae > Macadamia > Macadamia integrifolia. Next base: position 932,085 of record NC_056570.1, on the reverse strand, counting down.
TAGGCAAGTTAGGAATGCATAACATTTATTCTCCAACTTGAATGGGAGTATTGGAGTTTATGCAATAGGGGTAGTTTAGGAACTGTACTTATGTTATGATTCCTAAGCTGTATGATCTTATTTTCCTTTCCCTTTTACCTCTGGGAAAGAGCAAGAAAGCTCCCCACATTTTGCTCTCATTTCATTTCCTCTTCTCTCCTTCTTCCTTTATCTCTTCTATCTTCTTTCCTCATCTCTAACCTAACAGACTCTTTATTTGTACGGAAAAAGAAAACCCTAACAATCCTTATTTTTGACTAATAGATCGAGTGAGGAGAGGAGTTCTCACACACCACACTATTCTATCCATATCAACTAGTGGGGGTGTTACATCTCTATTATTGAACCGGAAAAGAATTTTGCCCAACTTTTAATTAAATAAACCTAACAGGAATAAATTACTAGACTAAAATTTAAAGATATGTACGAGGGTATGTTATCTAGTGTGAGATTTGTGGGAGGTCATAGTAGTGAATTCCAATTACCATTGGGTTACATCAAGGATCCGCTTTAAATCCTTATTGGTTTACGCTTATGATGGATGATTTAACCAAGAATATTTAAGGAGAGGTTTCGTGGTGTTTGCTTTTTCCTGATGATATCGTTTTAATGGATGAAAAAGTGGCAGAGTTTAATAATAAGTTGGAGTGATGAAGATCTACCTTGGAATCAAGAGGTATTAAGATAAATAGAACGAAGACAGAGTATATAGTGTGTAACTTTAGTAGCTCAAGGATTGATACTGATGTGATGAAACTTGAGGAGAGAGATTCTGCAAAGTAATTGTTTTAGATATTTGGGGTCAACTTTTATAAGGATGGCGAGATAGTTGATGATGTTTCTCACAAAATTAAAGCAGGATGGATGAAGTGGAGAAGTGCATCTGGAGTGTTGTGCGATCGACATATTCCTTTCAAGCTTTTAGGAAAGTTTTACAGTACTATTGTAAGACTGGGTATGTTGTATGGGCCAAAATGTTGGGCAGTCAAGAAGCGTAACATAGATAAGTTGGGTGTTGCAGAGATGCAGATGTTGAGATGGGCGTGCGGCAAAATTAGGTGAGATAGAGTGAGAAATGATAGGATAAGAGCTGAGTTGGGAGTGACCCTAATTCAAGACAAGCTTCGAGAATGTCATTTAAGGTGGTTTGACCATGTTCAGAGGAGGCCTTGGGATGCTCCAGTACGGAGGAGTGATCAGATCTAGTGGGATGGTTTTAGAAGAGCTAGGGGTAGACCTAAAATGACCATTGATGAGTTGGTAAGGAAAGACATGCAGAAGCTAGGCCTTGACCCTAGTATGACACCAAACAGAACTATGTGGAGGGCAAAGATCCATTTTTCCGATTGTAGTTAGGTGGGATTTCCTGGAGGTGTTGCATTGCCTCTGTTTAATTTATTTTCTTTTTCTTTTCCCCTTTTCCCCTTTTCCCTCTTCTTCCTGTTATCTTTTTCTTTGACTGATCCATGTAGCTGGCCCCATCCAGTCGGGAAAAGGCTTAGTTTTTTTTTTAACTAAAATTTATCCTCCAAGACTAAGAGTGCCCCATGCGATAGACTACTAAAGTAAAAGACTAAATTCCTTTACTCCCATGGATCTAAAATTTGGGCCTTATAATTGGGTCCTTTACAAATAAGACACTAAAAAAAATCCCATAACCAAATATTATCAAAATAAGACCAAATTTTTTCCTGGCCTGCATTAGGTGGATTTGGCATGTTCTGGTAGTTGGTTTGCTTTGGATGATGGGGATTGGGATGATTAGATCTTCATCTCTTTGATGAACATCTTGTTCCGGTGGCGACCAAGGTTGTGCACTCCTCTTGCAGATTCTTTAAAAGGAATTGTCTGTATTTCTTTCTTGCAATATATATAGTGCAACATCCAAGGAAGGACCAGAAGAGTAAGTTACCAATTGACTTTTTGGACTTACTCAAAGGACAATAAATGAAATAAAAGGAAAGAAATGAAACTAATTTTGTAAGATTAACTATTACTATGCTGTAGTCCTGGAATCTCTATTTCTAAGGGGCTTTGCTAGGTCAGATTCCTCATGTCTGTCAGATTCCAACACTCATGCCCATGTCCATGCTTGCAAATTTAGTATTATCACCAGCATTAGCAATAATATTTAATATTATTACATATTTGCTAGTACTATTTTGAATTATTAAGATAAGTTTCAGGATGGATGGCAAAAGAAGATATTGCTTTCCTGTACAACGCTATTCAGTGAAAGAATCATAAAGAATTGAACAATGCGCAACAAAGACATCAGATCTTTATATCTCTGAAATCGGATAGTGTGGACTATGGAGGTCCAAAATAGCAGCTAGTCACCTAATAAATCATACTATGGTTCTTTGCTTTAGAGCTCTTGATTTTGAAGCATATATATGTTGAAGTCTGCAGAAGTGTTGAGTAAATGAGGAGCATGTACATCAAAAATCATAATTGAGATGAGGATTACATCAAGTTGTACAAATACAAATCCTAACCCTATGAACTTTTGAAGCTTTGGCCATGATCACTTTTTCTTATTGATGCACAAGCTCCTTCCAAGTCATTGGCTTGATGAAGCTTGTATGCTGTGATCGCCAGCTTCTCTATTGCTTTTCAGTAGCATACTTGATAATCCAGTTCTTTACAGGCTTGATATTTGTATCTCCCATTGAAGTCCATGAGCTTGTTTAGGAATGTATATAACTTTTCACACACACACATGCGTCCATATTCCCAAGTACCATCTGACCATCTTTCAGGTCACCATCGTAGTGTTTAGTTGTTAGACTGACACTTGGTGTCCATGTTTGACGTCACCAAAATCAAGTTGGAGTATCTGGGCAGATTAAAATCTCCCAACACGCTATCTACCTTAGAAAATATTCACTCTTTATTAGCCTTTTGTTATATGTTGATGATATGCTTATCATTGGTCAAGATGCTGGCAATTCTAGGGATGAGAGTAAATGGTTAAATTAAAGCTGGAAAGCAGCTTGAGAAGTTGATGCAGGTGCACAGCCTTGGACTGATCCAAATCCATATGGGTATCCAGACAAAGATGAACCGGATCCATATTTGAGTCTTGGGTCTAGTAGGATTTTAGTAGTTTATTTTTTTTTTTTAGGCGAATAATATCTTTACTTTATTTTATTCTGTTTATTTTAGGAAGTTGAGTACGTAGGAGTTAGGAGTAGAGCCAGTCTGCAATTTGTTTCCTCATTTAGGGTAGTTTCCTATTTCAGTCGGGTTTCCTTTTTCTCTGTCTTTTACTTTTCTATAAATTGGTTGTAACCGGTGGAGAACATAGATTGAAGATGTAATGAATTGAGTTTATGGTTGAGTGTCCTTTGTGGCCAAAGAGTACGTGTAATATCTCCTCCTCCCCCCACCCCCCACCCCCCACCCCCCCTCCTTTTTCTCTTGTGCAGATCTTCTCTCTCCCCTGCAACTTAGACATCTCAGGATTTTTCCCTCTCCCCCTGGCCCACCTACCAGAAGGATTTCTGAAAGCTGAAAGCTATTGGGCTTCACTTTATCTTTCCTAATAGTCTTATAGACTTCTATATATTTGCCGAGACTAGTTTTCGTGTCCTTTTTTTCGTTTCATGGAGAGTTTGCAATTTAGTCTACAATGTTTGCAAACCTTGCAGGAGCAGAACTTTGTTTCTCTTGTCCAATCTGCATAAAGCAATTCGACCAATGCATATTGCACTACCTGAGTAGAAACTGTACCTACTTGAGATTAAGTGCCTTGATATACCTAAGCTGCAAGTTCAACAGCTGTGGGATATAACCAAATTACATGACACTAGTATTTAATTGAAGCACAAAATTTAGCGACAGCTCATCTCATATCATTTTCTCTTTATTATCTAATTCTTTTTGTATGCGGAGGAGAGATGTAATTGCTAATGCGCATGCTTTATTTCCTGTGCCTGGACCTGTACTTTTATGTTCACACTGCAATTTACCAATATGATGAAAACGTATGCTGTTACTTTGACAACATTTGCTTGATGAAACTGCTGGTGCAAACTGACTATTAGAGACAACTACAATGAACTCTCTTCTTGTCACTACTATCACTCCTGTTTGTAGCTCTCAGAGCTGATTCTGTAATTACTATCATATACTTAAAAGTGTTGATGTAGCTTAATTTTTGAAATTTGGGATGACATGGGATTGTGCATTTTGCATGGACCAGGCATTGCTGGCAGTCTAATTATTTCTGGTGTTGCAGTGCCTTCCATCACTATCGAGAAGCATGTGGCCAAAATGCACCTTTAAAGAAACATCCAGAATTGGATAGGTTGCTGAGGGAAGAATATCGTAGCATAGATGACTTCCATGCAAAAGAGAAGGCAGCAAGAGAAGCTAGTAACAGTAATAGTAGCAGTCCTGCTGATAGAGACAAAGAGTCCCAATTTATTGGGAAACACAAATACAGGTCTAAATTGGCTAGGGAAGTTGAGTTAGATGCACATCGAGCAATACCTGTAAAAGAGTTGAGGATTGAGATGGTTCCACCTCTTTGGTGAGTGTGAACTATGAGTTAATTTTTGTTCTTAGCGATTTTGGCCGTTAAGCATTTTTGTGCAAATTTTGAAGCTCTCTGCGAGCTTAGTGAGATGGTCGATCAGATTATTCTCCAGCTGTACATAATGAAGGAAAAAAACAAGAGAAAAAAAAGACAATAATGGCTGTATCTGGGATTTTTTTGGGGAATGCCCAATAATAATCCGGAATTTGGCCAGGTAGGTTCTATCATGCTTTAATGGGTTTATTTATGCCTTGATCTTATAGTTTTAACCTTTTTGAGAGGAACCGCCATGCAGGGGCAGATCCATTAAGCACAATATGCACTTCTGCCGCATAGGATTCCAACACAAGCTGATTGGTATGAAAATCTTTGGCAAGAAGACCAGAGTGCACTGCCCAACCTTCAGAGAACAGATCATCTGCAGGAAGTAACTCTACTTTGGAAGCTATATACTTGCCCAAAAAAATCATTAATAACCATGACAAAAACCTCCTCAATGTTGGCTTTGAAAGCCCCATCACTATCAAGCTTCATAAACCTTCGAGAAATGGTGTCCAAGAATCCATTTCAGATTCTCTGAGGAAGTCAAGCCCTGAATTAACCTGTTAGGATGATTCAGAACACAAAAAGGAATAGACATTGACCTAGCAGAGAAATCTTAATTGCATGCGCACCAAATAGCCCCAAGGATCAAAATAATTTTGCTGCCATGGTTATAGAAACTTTAGAAGGACCAGGAAGATCAGATCAGGATTTGACCCATTCAGATATGCTTATACATGGAAAAGGTTAAACCTGAAGATTCAATTCAATGGCTGCATAAGATTGTTTTTAGCAAAGTCCCACAGAAGATGGCAATGCTGAGCCGATTCAATGTGATTTTCAGACTGGGTCAGTCTGTCATTTAAGGGCTCCTTTTCACAATTGCATTGAGGCACACCCTCAAAAGAAGTACCAAACATCCTTGGGTAATGGATTGTTTGCATACAGCATTAAAATTCACTCCCTGCTGGTCTTTAGCAACATAATGGGCAGGCTTAACAGAGAAAATATGTTTCCTACTAGGATGCCAAGAAGACACTGTCAGGAAGACTAAGATAGCTTCATAAGTTAATAAGATGCTGCTGATTTTATCACTTCAGCAAGAAAGATCTGGTTGGTAAGCTCCTAATATTCCAAGATCAAACCCGGGGAGAAATAAGTCAGCTATAGAGTTGAGATTATAGGGAAGAGAAGGATTAGAAATGTACCAGGGTCGCTTCAGTATTACAATCTCCAATAACATCCCTTAGGCCTGTTAGGATGCAGCACCGGCCCAAAGATCTTTTCTTTGGAATTTTGGCTTGGGGAAAGGAATTTTGGAGGTCTTTTGAGAGTTCGGGGACAGATTGAACCCTGGTTGTGGAGTCTCCTACTTTGCCATTAAAAGGGTATCTTTGGAACAAACTCAGCCTTGTCCTAGCAAAATGGGGTTGATTACATGGATACAAAGTTATTAATAATAAATAAATAAAAATTACAGCAATAACTCAACCTAAATGGGGTCGGTTACATAAATTTTTGCCCTCCAAAGAGGTCATACTTGAGTAAAAAACTAAACCATGCATGTTTTTCCTTACTACTTCTAGGGTTATTTTAGGCTTGGCTCTAGCATTTTTAGTTCATTCAATCTAAATCAAATGACTCATCCGCACTGTTGCATACAAAGGCCCCGTTGAACATGACCATGTCACCTTAAACAACTTTCTCAGAGCTTATCATGGATCGGAGCAGCTCCCAAATCAACTCTAATATTGTCGTTCCTTACTTATCCTTCCTAGTTTTGCTGCACATCCATTTCAACATCTTCATCTGTGCTAGGTTGAGATGGACCCTTAAATCCAATCAATCTTCCTTAGTAGACATGATAAAGATATGTATGATAGTGTGGTAACTAGCGAAACAACTATAGGGGTCAAGGTAGTGAGGTCCCAATTATAATTGGGTAACAAAAAAAAAAAAAAAAAATCAGCCTTAAACCCTTATTTGTTTGCATTTAGCATAGATGATTTAACTAGAGACATCCAAACTGAGGTTCCTTAGCATATGCTTTTCACCTATGATATTGTTTTGGTGGATAAGAAATAAGCAGGGATCAACAATGAGTTGGAGTTATGGAGATCAATCTTGGAATAAATATGTCTTAAGATGAGTAGAACAAAGATAGATCTACGTATTCTTTAAAACTCATAGGATAATTTTATAAGATTGTCATACGATGTGCTATGATGTATGGTGCGGAATGTTGGATAGTTAAGAAGGGCTATATGGATAAACTAAGTGTAGCGGAGATGAAGATGTGGAGATGGATATATGAAAAAACTAAGATGGGCAATGCAAGAAATTCACACATTAGAGTTGAGTTGGGAGTAACTCCAATTCATGATAAGCTACATGAAAGTCATTTAAGATGGCATGGCCATGTTCAATGGGACCCTTGGGATGCTCTAGTTCAAAGGACTGATTTGATTCAAATTGAAAAATGTAAGAGTCAAAAGCATACCTAAAGTAACCCTAAGAAAGACATGCAAAGCTTAGCCCTTCTATCATGTATAAATTCGAATAGAGTTGATTAGAGAGCAAGGATCCATGTAGTAGACCCATTTAGTTAGGATAAGGCTATAGTGTTTTTTGTTTTTTGTTTTTGTTTTTGTTTTTGTTGTTGTTTGTTTGTTTGTTTGTTTTTTTTTTTTTTATGTTTTTGGAAAAAATTGTCACATTGGTAGGGTGTGATTTCTTTCTCACATTTTTTTTTTTTTTAATTATTTTCTCTCTTCTGCTCTAAATATATGGACACCATATGAATAATGCCTTTTTCAAGAGAACCAATGGTGTGTCATCTAGACTCTTTCCTACACTGATGACATGGGAAACTCTCTCTCCTCTCTTAGGGTTACATATATTGGAAAACTTGCCCAAAAACTCTAGAGTATGCATCTTTTAGTACACTAATATAGACAGTAAGAACCTTTCAAGTCCGGAGACGAACAACTATCATAGATAATCGTATTATACAACTCACAATGGTAGTCCATATAAGATATGCAATGTGACAATCATATGAATAGAATACCCAATTTAGTCCCTAGTTGCAAAAAATTTAACGTCAATCCTTAAGATAAACACTAACTATAATAAATCAATACAAATTAGTTGCCAATAAACAATTAATTGGATTTGATGCACACACACACTCACATATATAAGGAGATGGTTCCCTTACTGCTATTCTGGGGAGGAATCTGCATGCCACACCAATGGTTCTCCTAAAAAATGTATCATCCACATGGGGCCATATATTCAAAGCAAGTGAGAGAAAGTATTATAATCATGTGAGAGAGAAAGTTATATATCAGTGCGCTAGATATGCAGTGTTCTTTAGTGAACAAAAGAGATTCTTGACATGGAATCTACTCCCAGTAGTATAAATATGTTGAGAGGATTATTTGATTATGATTGGACAAAAATCCAAATTTAGTGACAGGTGTAGAAGTTTACTATTTCTATTACTTTTCAAAAAATTTATGTCTAATAAATGGAGAGATTCTCCGGTAAAGTCATTCCAATGAGCTAGGGTTTCTGATGGTGTTTATGTCTCATATCCACAACTCCGTTATGTGATATTATTAAATGGAGGGACTTTAACTTATTTATTTCGCTTTAAAGGGGTTTTAGTTGTGGTTTAATATGTTTGTCATTTTGGCGGTTGTAATTTCTCTCTAAAATCAAAACATAACTATTACTGAGATCTCCTTAAATAGTGTTCCCTCCACCGCAGGCTCTCAGCTGGATGCATCTTCTACATTTTTGCTCCCTTCCTTCCCTGTACTAGTTGTGGTATTGTACCATGCTCACACAATTAACAACTCCTTTGGACATTTTGACTGACGCAAGTGAGGGTCTGCCTTAGAATGGACACATTTTTATTTTGGGTATTTGATTAAATGAAAAACTGAGTGGGTAATTTGATAAATCGAAACTGTTTTAGATAATTTGATGTTTTTTTCCTCACAAAAAAATTGCAAAAGTGAGCTGAATCAATCAAAAGATCGATTGCATTGAATAGTAAATTAAGAATTTAGAACTCTTAATTTGTAATTAATTGGTTAATCCTTGAATCTAGAAATAACATAGAAATAGAATAAAGATCTCTTTCTCAAATGAAAAAATAATAAACTATTATTTTCAGATATCTCAATTGATCAAATTCTAAGCAATTGTACCCTTTTGAGAAATGTCCGAAAGAGTAATGAATATTTTTTAGAATTCGAGACGGAACTCCCCTTTAAGTCTTATCTCCTACCCTTTTGTCAGAAGCCTGTCTAGCAAAGGCTAGTAACCTTACATGGGGAGGAAGAGGGAGACGTACGTTGAGAAGTTTGAGCATTTCCATTCAAACCTCCTTGTAGGGATCATTATGTCAGTGATTCTGAAATTAGATAACAGAGGGATTTCATGCATTTGGCTGATGACAAACTTACAGGGTGCAGTGCCCATGGACCAGACACCTAATGTACAGTGGAAAAGGATGCTGTGCCCATCACAAGAAGACTGCAATGCAACAACTTACAATGAGAACCCTAGAGGACATGCTATATCTGGTAGGAAAATGCAGAATTAAGAAGGGCAAGGCCCGGTGGCATAGTTTTAGTGTGGTCAAGTGCATGCAGTCAATGGGAGGACATGAGCGAGCATTTTAAGTACGATCTTTTTGCATCCACTGCATTTACACATAGATACACACTAGCTAGCGTGTAACATTCTTTCTTCAGTTTTATTGTTTTTATATTATACAATCCGATTTTTTATTTTAACGATTCCTTAATTATGGGAACTAGAAAAAGCAACCCCTCCACCCCATTTCCTTCCCCCAATTCCATGGACCTTGCCTTCACCCTACCCCTGCCTTGGCCTTTGCCTTGTAAGCTTGCCAGCCTTACACAAGGGTACATTCTGATGCCCTTGTGTGTGTTCTGGTTGGCCCACATGTTGGTGTAAGGATCATGCAACCAAGTAGTCTCTTGTCCTTATTTAATATATAATCAAAACTTAATTGGTTTAATCATTAAAATCAAATAGAAATCAATCCATTTATAAGATGGTCTCGTTGTTACAATAAAAAATGAACCATTTATTAAACAATTTTGTGATTTCAATACAAATAGTTCGATTTGATTAAAATAAACTATTTCAAAATCAAAATCAATCCCGTTGGTCCCTCTTTAACATGTTGCTAGAGAAGATCTCAATCCATTTAATTGATTTAAATGATTAAAATTAAAATTCAAATAATTTATTAAATAGTCTTATTGTTCCAATCAAAATTGAACCATTTATTAAATGATTTTAGGATTTAAGAATTTGATTTTGACTTGTGATACAACAATTGTAAAATGTTGTATACTTGTGATACAACATTTCTTTTTGGATTTTAGCACCACCTCGTGGCCTTTGAACATGATTTCTATTTTTTTGCATGTTTATTCTGAACCTCCATCTATTTTGTTCAAGCTCAAGCCTGGCAACAACTATGTGTTGCTTTTTGTGAAACATTTAGCTTGGACCTCTATAATTACCCCCTCTCACATCTCCTGTACTAACTTGGACATAGATGTACTCTCTTTATTCTGAAGTAATGATTTTTCTATTCCCCATAAAAAAAAAAAAAAAAAAAAAAACTACATTTTGCCATTCCTTTGTTTACAATGGAGAATCGGAGATAGGACACCACTACTGATTTTTTCTTTGTTTATCTCAGGTACCTTCTCCTTGGGCTTTAGCTCGTACTATATTAATGAAAATTACCAAATATATGCCATTGCACGCTGTGCTTAAGAAAAAACAAAATTATAAGGTGGAATTTCCTAGATCTTTGAGATAATTTTTTTTTAGTGATAGATATAATTTGTATTTATTATCTCGAATTATTAAGTTACAAAGATTATTAAATACCCATAAAAAAAAATACATCAAATACCCCACCAATAAGAGGGTGGGAGATGGATTCATCTAATAGGGGGCCCACATTTTGTGAAAAGAGAGAATTTTAATGTGGGTCCTGCACATCATTATGTTATATGGTGTGGGATAGAATCTACATTCCATCATGGGGATAATCTTTTTCTCTTCATTTAATTTTATTTTCATTTCTTCTATTTTGTTTCCTAACAACATTTCTTCGCGTTTGGATTACTTTCCCAGCAAACCAATTAGGAATTAACAAAATTGTTGAAAACAAGTGAACTATTAGCATTTGGCATAACTGATCTCTCATTGAACTATCAAATTGAGGGTGTTGACCCTTCATACATAAAAGCAATGTCATATATTTTGCTCCAAGGACCAACAAGCTACCAACAAGCTGTATTGCCTTGGAAGAGAAGTTACATTCCCTTACCAAAAAAAAAAAAAAATTGCATTCAACTAGCTTTAGAGCTGACATTAAACTACCAGTGGCTCTACCTCTTCAAGGATTCTATTGTTGTCTTTTCTATTAGTTATTTTAAAGGAGCTAAAGTATCTATCTCAAATAATAATAGCCTCAAAGATCTTATAATTTTCGAAGGAATTGAAATACTCAAAGATCTTACTATTTTTTAAGGAACTGAAGTTACATCTCTTTTCCATTTTCATTCAACAATAGCGGAAATATGTTTTTCTTTCCCCCTAGATTTTGAGTTTTCTCTTACTTATGGTGTTCAACCGTAATCGACCTGTCCAACTACCTCATTCGCAACATGTCCTCATTCAACCTAGTCAGCGTCCTCGTTTGCAATTTGTCTACCGGCTTGTCTATGGCCTTGTTCCATAGCTTGTATTTCACCTTGTACTACAGCCAATTCTGCCTGTAATATGTTTTGAGGAATTAAGGAGGTACAAAAAGAAAGTGAAATTGTGAGACCCAAAAATACGGTAAGTACCGGACCCTACTGGGAGATTGGTGAGGTGTCCTCATTAAGAATACGGCAAGTATCAAGGGGTTTAGGAGATCAGTGAGGGTGTGTAAACTTTAGTCCCACATCGCCTAGGGAGATATTCCTGCACTAGTTAATGATCTCTAGCCTCCTTAACATGGCACAACGCGTTCATCTTCTGGAGCCAAACACAGATGTAGACGCTTCCTTTGGGCTGCCTAATCCTTATGATTTTGTGAGTATTTGATTGTTTTCCAATTAACTCTTGACTTCCTTTGGCTGATATGCTCTTTCTCAGGTGTCCCCGAAGATCTATACTAAGATTAGGAGGATGCACTATGGCCTGTGCGAGGTGATAGTTGCCAAGGATCGGGAGAATGCTCAGCAGGGTACACTAATTGAGGACTGACCCAGAGGCTGGAGCAGGTTGGAGTAGCATCTGTGGACTCTCCAGTGCTTCATGAGGATGGTTCAGAGTACGGTTCAAATGATGGCTTCTAACCCATAGGGATTTGTTCTAGCATTTCCTACAAACACAAACACATGGATATTTTCTTTCTTTTTTCTTTTTCCCTCCCTTTGTTTGTTCATTATTTTATTTCAACATCTCTATAAAAACTTACTTTTGGCACAAAAGAAAATCTTTCTTCCTCTTTTTTTTTTGTTTTTTATTTGCTTGCAATGCTTAGGCACAATCAATTCCATAACTCAAGTCATAATTAGAATAATCGGGGATAACACAAAAATCCAATTACTTCCTCATTCCATTACCAAGTGAATTACATGAAATGGGGGACCACTTTCCTACCACAAAAGGGATAAGTGAATAACAAGGTGGGGAGACAATTGTTGAGGTGGCTAAAAGTTCACTAACTCTTTTGGATCTGTCTCCTCAAGCTCATATTGTTGGCTGATGTACATAGGCAAATAAAAGGACGTGTATGTCAATCCCATCAGTCTGACATAGTTGTGGCTAGGGATCTCCAACAGAAAATCTTCTAGTGGCTTCCCTAGGCACCTCCATGCGATATCCTGTATAGTGCTTTCCTACAAGTACTTCTTCCAATTGGTGATAAGGTTGAATTCTGGAACTTCTCTCTTATCCCGGTAAAAAAAAAACTCCGAGTGGGTTTCCCCTTAATGGTATGATGAGCTTCAGTTTCTCGAGGAGCCAAATCTGAAAAATAGTAGGACTCTCCTAATAATGGTCTAGTCCAAATTTATGGCCATATCTCATTTCAACAAATCCCTTGAAAATTTCTGCAAGAACCGTAGGGACGATGTCACCTCCCTTCTTCAACTGTTTTACTTCCTCAATCAGAACAGACGATGCACCATGCCCGGGAGTATGGAGAACATAACAAGCTATCATGCAAATTAAATAAGCATCCAGGGATCACTGCTGATGGATTCCTCCCATTGGTAGATATTGGATGAAGATCTGAGCCACCTTCAAAATGTTGATCTTCCCATACCTAACAAACTGCTTTACTTCTTCTTCTTTCCATTCGAAGAAATCCTGAATTTCCTCTAAGCAATCCTTCTTTAAAGAGGGTTGGAACAAACTGCCTTTGGGTGGAGATAGCATACAAACCCAAAATTCTTCAAGAGGTGGGAAAATCTCAACTAATCCAAACCGAAATACATGTAGGTTGGCATCCCAGTGTTGAGACACTTGTCAGAGTAATTAGTGATGTAGCTTCACACATTCAACTTGCCCAAGAAATGACATATTTATGGATTCCAGCAATCCTAGTGCCCTCATATTTATGTCCAAGGTCCACTTCCGCAACGTCTTATCCAACGAGCCCATGAATTTTCCTGAAACCAATACAAACAATGAGATATGATGATTTATCAAAGCATTACTCATTAGCTAATGATTCAAACAAGCCTTTACCACTGTTGCATCAAGCTCTTCTTTTTTCTTTTGACTTTGACTGATCAAGGGTGGAGAATAAGCTGGCCTTGATAAACTAGTGCCAGGTGGCCTTTTATGCCAAATGGGTGGATAACAGATACCTAATGGCCTTTTATGCTAAGTGGCCTTTCATGCCAAATGGCCTTTCATGCCCAATGGGTGGATAACAGATACCTAATGGCTTTTCATACCAAATGGTGATTCTTGGGGGACACATACTATGATGATCTTTTAAGATACTTTGATTATTAATTTAGGAACCAATTTATTGCCTTAGATGGTTGAGACCACACTTGCATATGTCAAGTTACCTACATATCCCTTGAAGGGAATCATGTCTGATGTAGTTCAGGCTATTCACCCTTGTAGACATAATATTTCTTGAGTTGATCCATGTTAATCAGTCCGGGTATTTCTTTGCCATTGTGGTCTACGAGTTTTATAGCTTTGCCTGGTAAAATTTCTTTGACAGTGAATGGGCCACTCCAGTTGGGCCTGAATTCTCCTCTTGGGTCATGAATTGGGGCTCTTTGTTCTTGAAGAACAAGTTTACCTTCCTCTCTATGATGGGGCTTTACATTCTTGTTAAAGGCCCTGGCCATTCTCAATTGATACTTCTTCAGATTATCCATGGCCTTCATGCATCTTTCATTAAAAAAATTAAGCTTGTTATGTCTGGCCTTCACCCACTCTCCTTCAGGTAGCTGACTATCAAGAAGCATCCTTAGGGATGGTACTAGGTAGAGCTACCTCAACCCCATATACCAAAGAGAAAGGGGTTGTCCCTGTTGAAGATCGTACAGAAGTCTGGTATGCCGATAAGGTAAGGGGTAACTTATCAGCCCAGTCCTTGTGTGTTTCTACCATTTTCTAAAGAATGACTTTGATATTCTTGTTAGCTGCTTCTATTGCCCTATTGGTCTGTAGCCTGTAAGTGGTAGAGCGATGCCTTCTGATACCGAATTTTGTGTAGATTTTGTTGGTCTTACCCTAGAAGTGGGATCCTTGATCTGATATCAATTCTTGAGGTACTCCATATCGAGAAATGATGTTTTCCTGGATAAACTTGGTCACCTTAGCAGATTTGAGGAGTGCATAGGACTGAGCTTCTATCCACTTGGTAAAATAATCAATGGCTACCAAGATGAATTCATGGCCATTGGATGCTTTAGAGTTGACCTTCCAATGATATCAATGCCACAAGTGGAGAATGGCCAAGGTGAACTGAGCGAATGCAACTCTGTTGGTGGGATATGTATGATGTGAGCAAATATCTGACACTTGTGGCATTTCTTAACGAACTCCACGCAATCTGCTTCCATTGTGTTCCATTAATATCCTAGCCTGAGGATCTTCTTAAATAACATCTTGGCATTCATGTGGGGTCCACAAAGACCTTGATAAATTTCTTCTATGATAGTTGTAGCTTGTTCCTCATCTACACACAACAACTGTATTCCGTCATAGGACTGTTTGTATAATAGATCCTCTTGGAGAATAAACTGGGTGGCATATCTTCTCAAAAAATTCTTCTCTCTGTCAGTTGCTTCAACTGGATACTTCCTTTCCCTGACGAAATCCACTATATCAACGAACCAAGACCAACCATCTACAGTGAGAGAGTTCATTGAATTCTGATAAATGAGCCTGCTTCTTTGTTCTACCAAGAATGGTCGGACTCTAGCCATAGGGTTGCACTCTACCATAGAAGCCAAGGTTGCAAGGGCATCAGCAAACCTATTATTATCCCTCTGGAAGTATTCGAATGAAATTTTCTCAAAGTGTTCAATCACCTCTTCCAGATGCTCTTGATATGGCTTCAACTTCTCATCTCTAGTCTTCCACTTTCCCTGTGTTTGATAGATGACAATGGATGAATCACCATAAACCTTGAACCTTTTCACCCCAATGGTTAAAGCAGTTTTGAGTCCCAAAGCACAAGCTTCATACTCAGTAATGTTGTTGGTACATATGAAGTCAAGGCGGAATGATGAAGGTAAATAAAGACCACCAGGAGTGACAAGCAATATTCCCGCACCACATCCCTTATGATTGGCTGCTCCATCAAAGAATAACTGCCATTCATTAACTGTGTCTTCTTCCTCTATTATGGCAATTCCTTCATCAGGAAAGGCATCATCCAAGGACCTTCCATATTTTGTGGGGTGGACAGCCAAATGATCGGCTATGGCTTGCCCCTTGATATATTTCTGAGTGACATAGGTGATGTCAAACTTTGATAGCAAAAGCAACCAATGGGCCATCCTTCCTGTTAAGGCCGGTTTCTCGAAGAGATATTTGATGGGATCCATCTTTGAGATCAAATGCACTGGATAGGAAACCATATAATGTCATAACCTTTTAGTTACCAAAATCAACACAGCACAAGTTCTTTCTAAAGATGTGTACCGAGTCTCATATTCTAGAAACTTCTTCCTGAGGTAATATATGGTGTGTTCTACTCGCTTTTCTATTTCCATTTGTGCTAGCAAAGAGCTCATAGAATTTTCTCCCTCGGACAGGTACAATAGAGGTGGTACTCCTTTAATTGGCAGTGTCAATACTAGTGGGTTCATACAATACTCCTTGAACTTGTCAAAGGCTTGTTAGCATTGGTCATTCCAATCCATGGGCAGATCCTTCTTTAGCTGCTTGAAAATTGGTTCACAGATTGTAGTCAACTGAGCTATAAATCTGCTAATATATTGGATGTGACCCAGAAATCCTCATATTTGCTTCTTAGTCCGAGGCGTGGGCATTTCCTAAATTACCTTGATCTTGATAGGGTCAATTTCAATGCCTCTTTCACTCACCAAGAAGCCTAACAACTTTCCCATCGTTGCCCCGAATACACACTTTTGAGGGTTTAACTTCAGCTGCTACTTCTTGATTCTTTCAAAGAATCGCCTTAGTGCGGGGAATATGCCCCTGCCAATCTTTAGACTTTACTATCATGTCATCTACATAGACTTCCACATCTTTGTTCATCATATCATGCATTATGGCCATGGTTTCTCTTTAATAGGTTGCCCCGGTGTTCTTCAGTCCAAAAGGCATCACCTTATAACAATAGGTTCCCAATGAAGTGGTGAAGGCTATTTTCTCACGATCTTCTGGGTACATGCTTATTTGGTTGTATCCTGAGAATCCATCCATGGATGATAACAAAGCATGCCCTGTCGTATTATCCACCAATATATCAATGTGAGGTAATGGGAAGTCATCTTTAGGGCTTATTTTGTTAAGGTCTCGATAGTCTATGCACATTCGTACCTTTCCATCTTTCTTCGGTACTGGTATAATATTGGCCAACCATTGGGGGTACTTCACCACTTGTAAGAAACCTGCATTCCATTTCCTCGTAACTTCTTCTCTGTTCTTGTCACTCCATTCTGGCCGCATTCTTCGGAGCTTTTGTTTTATCGACTTTGCCCTAGGGTAAGTCGGAAATCGATGCTGCATAATATTGGGTTCGATACCAAGCATATCCTCGTAAGACCAAGCAAAGACCTTGACAAATTCCTTCAAAAGATTATTCAACCATTCTGCTTCTTTGTCATCAAGGGTAGTGCTAATTTTTACCTCTCGAAGGCATTGGTCAGCTCCTAGATTAATAACTCTAGTATTCTCATGGATGGGTTGGGCTTTCTTTGGTTTGCATTATTTTATTAATTCTTGATATTTATTAAGATCATCATCAAAAAAATGAGGCAAATCATACACAGAATAAAAAATTTTATTCATGAAAGAAGGAGTAATAGACTCGTCATACAAGGACTCTGGACTCTTCTCAAAAGGGGAGATTGACACAAAATCATAAACAACAAACTCAATAACTGGCTTGATGCTTTCGCTAGGGGTAATCAGGCTAGTTTACTCAATAGTATGAGCAAACTTGAAGTTTTTTCCAATGCTTGTCCAATTTAGAAGTGGTTCAGTGACTTGATGGATGAGGAGATGTGGCAAAGGGCCTTCTTCGCCTGCTGAGAAAGTTGCTGCTATTTCTTTAGTGGCGTAATGGTTCCTCTAGACAGGTGCCTACTTCTTCATGAATACCAACTGATCAATCTCGTGCTCTAAAAAACTGAACTTTCTGAGGGGTAAAGATCACGAAGATTACTCAATCCTTTTTCTATGAAGTCCATCTTTTTGAGCCTGCAGAGGGATGCCATCCTGGTACCTCGGTCTCATCTTTGACCACCTTCACGAGCCTTCCCATTGCAATTGGTTTGGGCACAGTACATACAAACCATCATCCTCTGTGCTCTCCTCTGTTTTGCTTACACACTCCTTCCTTTGAAAGGATGGGGATTGAGCTCATGTAACTCTCAGGCTCTTGCCTCTTGTAGGAGAGGGCAAATGAAACCTTTCAAATCAATGGGCAGCGACAGACTCCAGGTAAGCCTTATCTTCTTCTCCCATTCTCTCTATATGAGAACTCAAGGACTAGGTGCCTCCTTTGATTGGATCAATATTGTAGGATCATCAGAGGAAGACCCAGTCTCAGTTAGTGCAATTTTTGCTATCCCAGTGATGCAACTGTCTTGGTCACCTTCTTTCACTAGCATTTTCTATTGTTCCATTTCATAAGTCAACCAATCGAACTCGTCTTGAAAGAAAATTTCAAGTCCTGGTTGCAAGCCATGGCTCCACACTTCCACAAAAGGGGAAATCCTCTCCTTTTATGAAGTACCCATTGAGAGTAAGGTAGTAAGTGACGGAGGTCTTCCTAGTCATCCTCAGCACTTTCTGCCCTTTGATAGTTGGAGGAGTGTACCCAAGACCATTCTTCCATTTGTTCACCGCCAAACTAGGCTGCTTTGGAACTCCTTGGTGATATTTCCCTAGTCCCATGCTAGGAAAATACTGCATGTTCTTCATCATCTGATTCACTGGCATAGTCTAGATGGCTTCATAGTTAGCCTGGATTTTCTCCTTTGGAGCTTCTTTGGTGATGGCTGCACAAGTGGTGTCTATTTTAATGCCACTTAGTTGGACTTCCTGGTCTTGTTCTTCCCCATTTTCAACGTTGGCCAGAGTGTTAACCACTTTAGGATCTCTGGCCACTAAGACCACCTTCCCCTCATGAATGAACTTCATTTTTTTATGGAGACTAAAGGACACCACCTTCGCAGGATGCAACCAAGGCCTTCCCAAGAGCATGTTAAAGCTGTCGATGTATCAATGACTTGGAAATCAACATCAAACTTCACTAGGCCAATCTTTACAGCAAGGGTAATGATGCTAAGGATCTTCCTCTTAGTATTATTGTATGCCCTTATGGTTTGGGTGGTTGGCCTCATTTCTTCCAAGTTGACACTGATACTCTTTGTTGATCTCAATGGCAGCACATTCAAAGTGGACCTATTGTCAATAGGAACCTGGGGAACTACTTTGTCAAGGCATTCAACTATAATAAGAGAGCCCGATTATGTTAGGTTTTCTTAGGAAGCTCAGAATCTGAGAACATTAGGGACTGGACTGCATATGTTACTCCTACTATATTTGTGAGGTGAGTCAGATTTATCTAATCGGCACTTACACATTAGCAAGAGACCTCAAGACTACTTCACGGTGCAAAGGGGATGCCATCAACAATCCCCAAATGGAGATATTTTCCTGGGATTTCTTGATTTGAGCCAAGACTGGGTTCTCTGGCTCTTTCTTTATGTTGCTAGTTCTGGCCTCATTAGCCCTTGGCTACTCTACTGCTAGAGTCTTGCCCATGTAGTCTTTTCTCCCACTTCTAGTTTCCATCACATTGATTAGTTTTTTCACAATAATCTCGGTGGGATAACTATCTTCATCATCACTGTTGGTTAGGGTGATTATCCCCACCATAGAATCATCTTCTTTTGGTTCTCCTTCCCTGCTTAGGGTGGGAAGTTGAGGACCTTCATAAATATCCACTGCCTTGGCTCGTAGCTTCTTGATTGCATTTGAAAGCTGTTGGAATGCAGTGTCTACTGCCTTTACGATTGTGTCATCTAGTCCTATTTCCTCTAGATCATCCAATTGCTCCCGGTAGTAAAGATCACTGACGGTTACTTCCCCTAACATTTTTTCAATTTCTTCTATCCTTTCTTGCATTCTTAATGTGTTGGAATACACTTCACACAATTTTTATTCCAACTCAGATGTGGAGTACTGTTCATCCATATAAACTTGCGTCAACTCCCAAGATTCCCACTCATTTTTTAAATCTGATGTAGAATCATCTCCCTCCATGCACAGGGAATGGTAAATTCTACCTGTTGGATTAGCTATTAGGTCATCGTTGCCAATGGCATCGATTGAGAAACATGTCGGATGCTCTGGTGAGTAATATTCTGACTCATCATCATAATCATTTTACCAAGGCCCTTGGTAGTCATCCCAGTCTGGATGCCCATCATCCTCAGAGTCATCTCCATCCTTCTCATCTTCATTTTTGTTTGTATCATCATCGTCATCATCCTCTTCTTTTCTAATTTCACTCCCACTTGATTCTTCATCAAATTCCTTAGGACCATCAAATTCTTTGGCATCTAAACATTTGTTGTATTCAGAGCATATAGACTGAACGATTTCCATAGGGTTGGTCCTATCATTACTGGCTTAAAGTTGGACCAGTTCTGACTCATCGTCCTCAGTGTCACTCCCTATGTGGATTAAGGAAGTGTATTCTTTGATCTGCTCCCCTATAGCCAATGTGGTTACCGCTCTGAAAAGATCATATGTAATTTCTTCAATTACTTCTGGATTGTCTTCTAAAGTTATAGTAGGCAGAATTAGAGAAGTGGGATCACTCTCCTAGTCTTCCCCTAATGCATTTACTAACCCTGTTGATGAAGTCATCTTTGGGAAATCTGGTAGTACAAGCATATCCTTCCAGTCATACCCGTTCATCTATCCTTCTTTTGGGTTATACACTGAACCTTGAGAATGGGATTGGTATGGGGCTGATGAGGGATATGAAGTGGGAGGTATGAAGATGATGTAATGTGAGAGGTAGGATATGAATATTGGGGGCGATAGGATGAAGAGGTTCCTCCACTTTGATGGTGGGGGAAAGGTTGATGATATGGTGGAGGTTGATAATATGGCGGAGGCTGATAGTGTGGCGAAGGCTGGTAATACGGTGCAGTGGATTCTTCTGATGAGGA